>NC_050193.1:23866013-24166013 GCF_008315115.2 Sander lucioperca
TCACACACCCCCAATTTCTGAGACAAGGAAGTGATTTAAAATAATAACCAAAGACAGATTTTATCCCAAACTGCAGATACGTTTATCCGCTGTACCAACGCTGCTGATACTCAGGGATGTTTATGTTTCAATGCAGCTGCTGTTTCAGTCAATTTACTCAATCAATTTAATCAATCTGCTTTTTATTAAAAACCAGCTAGCAGTGATCCATGTCTGATATGATGGACAATATCATAATTGATCAACTCTTAGTCCGGGCTGAATTCAATGATCAGATTCCACAGAAAGCAGTTTGATTTTAGTTATTATCTTGTGTTTCGTCGCAGACTTTTAGTGCCCCATGTTCTACTGTAACTGCCGTTTCAGAGACTTTACCACCTGGAGAAAAATAAAATGCTGAGGGAAATTGGCTCCTTTGATCCAAACAGCATCAGTATCGGCCTTAACAGCCCACATAACAGAGACCAATAAAAAACGATTCAGAAACAATCTTGCAGAATTTGGAGCACACAAGATGTCTGGCTGTGCTCGATTGAAGAAATTCTTAGTCGACTAACACTCATTCAATTGTATCGACTAATCGATTAGTTGATTTAATCGACAGATCTGTAAATCTGAGTTTCTCCGCAAAGAGTCATGCAAAAGCACCACTTTAATTCTTGTGTTTACCAGAGATGTGCTCGTACATTTCTTGGAAATAAGTCGTTCAGCATGAAAAAAGCATAAAACATGACTAATCGACTAAAGAAATCTTAGTTGACTAAGACCAAAACGACCGATTAGTTGACTAATCGACTAAGAGGGAGCAGCCCTAGTGAATAGGAACAATGCTTGTGGTCTAATTGCTTATGACTGGCAGTGAGTTAGTGTAGCGGGGGTGATGAAGAGGGCAAGAGTAAGAACCCAGATCCACCTCCCGCCTTGTTCCCTCCAACCCTTCTGTTTACCACTTCAGTGTAAATGCCAACAGCGACGAGTGGATGTCTCCTCACAAACTGACAGTCTTGGCACCTTGAGGCATTGCTAGGGGGTGAAGTCTCAGGGGAAAACTAAATTCCTTGTGTTGAAAAGAGGAACATCCCCTCTCTCCCATCTTTGTGGAGATTCTTTTGAACTCCATTTTTAGGACTACAACACTTTTTTGGGTGTTTATCACAATGGTCAACTCACTGTGTCCCTAGCCAAAATTGTTTTTAAAGGTGAGCATCTTTAAAAAAAAAAATAATCTGGAAATAGTGATCATTTTAAAATGAATTTAGCAATTAATCAAATGTGATTTAAAAAAAACATGTTACATGTACATGTTTTGAATTATCAGGGGCTACTTTCAGTATGGATTTGCACTGAAAATACTGGAAGCTCAGTCTTTACTTTGCGTAATGCTGAAAGCTTACTTTGTCTCAACATACAGTAGCCCAGTGAATGTTTAAACTCACAATAAACTGACTATTTCACCATTCAGGGGCAGTGGAAACAAGCTACACAACATAACTAACTTATAACTTGTAACTCTTGCTGAACAGTGGCCTTTGGGGCTACAAATGACAACTTGCAGACCTCCACCAAGACCATGCCCTTTTTCGCAATGTTAACAAAAGAGAAAAATAATTTATGTATCCGTACCAATTTGAATACGCTCCATAATTTTCTTTGACCATGCACCCTTCTACCAAGTTTCATGAGACTTGGGACAGTAGTTTTTTTGTAATCATGCTGACAAACAAACCAACAAACCAAATTGAAAACATAACCTCCTTCGGTCAGTGTATGTTTTGGTCATTCGATTTTCATTTCATTAACAGGTATTACAAAACAAAAAAACCAATGGTTATTTGATTTTCGTTTTAAAATACAAAATTTGAAATTGAAATACAAGGCGTTTTTTCCTTTTCATTGTCAAAAGGGAATGTGAAAATTTAAAACATGCTTCGATTTTTATTTTCTATTTCATATAACAAAAAATTAAATCACTAGAAAACAGAAATGAAAAAATGCCTGTTTTTTCATATTCTGAGACTGGCTGTTGCATTTCCAAGGCAGTAGCACGTTCTCTTAATACATCCATGACTAGCACCGGTGTAGCCTACCAGTTTTGCTAAACCCAGGCTGCAGTTGAGGGAAACTGCAGCCTGTAACTTCCTGAGTGACTGATCATCCGTTTTTTGCACTTCTTTACATAAATATACATTAATATATCTATGAAATACATCATGAAATACATAAATGAATATGAATACATATAAACATATGCATTAGTCATTATAGTTCAATAGCCTATATGTTTTACTTTTATTTATTTTAGGGTACTTTTATTTATTTCCGTCTATTTATTTGCATGTTACATTCAAAGGAAGATTAGTTATCTCACAGACTCAGACTAAAAGCAACTAAAGCATATTTTAAATTTCTCCCATCCCCTTTTGACCATGAAAAGGAAAAATGCCTTTTGGGTGCCTCAAATTTTGTATTTTAAAACGAAAATCAAATAACCACTTGTTTCTTTGTTTTTTAATACCTGTTTATGAAATGAAAATCGAATGACCAAAATATACACTGACCTCCTTTGCACGGGTAATAATTATTAACTTTTTAGCATTTCGCTAAAATGCTAAGCTATTGTACCAGTAACACAAGTAAAGAGGATTTACAAAGCTAGGAAACACCCCACCACACACACACACACACACACACACACACACACACACACACACACACACACACACACTCCATTAGGCGTTCAGCTTGCAGATGTGCTCAGTCAGTCTTGACAGATGTAAACTGGCTACCGTATATCATATCGTCTCATCACATGATCAAATAGAGACTTGACATTGGACAACATCAAGATACATATTACTTAGCAACCATCATTGCATTTCTGTATATGACAAAAATACCAAAGAAAATAGGATATTATTCATTACAGGGGTGCAAAATTGTTAGCCTGGCTCTGCCCTCCTACCTCCTTCCGCTCAATTTTCATTTCCCTTCAGTACTCCGTCTGGGTTTGCGGTATATTCTTAGGTTTTCTCCGGTCAAATATTTACCGGTCCAATCAGCAAACAGAGGGAGTGGCTGAGAACGATGACGTTGAGGACGTGCACTAGAAAGATGCGAGCGAAGCCTTTCGGTCCGTTGTGGCAGCAACGCTGCCGAATATCCAGAAGTTAAAGCCCGAGCAAGAACAATCTTTGCTGAGTTGTGTTGGTGGCCATGATGTTGTGGCCCTCCTCCCCACGGGGTTTGGGAACAGTTTAATTTTCCAGCTCGCTCCGTTAGTGGTGAAGTAGTTGGCTAAAGCTATTGCTAGCGGTGCTAATGCTAATAGCCTTGACGGTCTCCCCTCTTGTTGCACATGCGCATTGCATACGTCACGACCAAACGTTAGCGATTGGTTATGGCAGATCCAGAGTGGCTCTGGGCAGATCCAATAGTTTTAAACTTCAACAGAGTACCCGCCTTCAAGGAAGTTAACACTTGTCAATGGAGAGAGGCCAGACTCTCTGTACAAATGAAATGTACCAGAGTCTGGTAGGACCAGGCTACAAAATTGTCACCTTTAAGCAAAAATCGCCGTTTTAAATCCAAAATAGGTCTTATAATTTTCTTAGAGATTGCTACTGACTATTTAAGAAAAAGAAAACAATGAAGGAGCTGGGTTTGCCTTTCCAAGGGCATGTATAGCAAACAGCAAAGTTTTTTTACTTTTGTTTTATCTTTTACACTCCTTTTTTAATCTAGTACTTTAACTTAATATGTTTAACCTATGTTTCCCATTCTTCTGTGTCAACGTTTCTTGACCCTGGTCTCAAGACTCTGATATGAAAGTTTTTTAGCCTCTTTTTTTTGCCTACGTGCAGTTTTGAGCATCAGTTCAGAACTATGTCCAGGAGTCACTCCAACAACTATTTAGATAAATGATTGGAAGAGCATGAGGAGTTTGAATGACCTTTTATGGGGATGTTGGTTGCTGGGATGACTAATAAGAAGCATATGCCTGTTTGGTGCCTATGTGTATATAAGAAACGAAGGCTGAAGGAAGGACAGTGATTTTTCTGCACAGAAATTGCTCAGGGCCTTTCGATTGAATAAAGATCTTTGCAAGATTATTGCACCATCCGGTCTCCCTAAGGTTCTTTGATTCGACAAATCAGCCTAAGAAAATCCACAACAATTTAAAGGAACACACCAACTTATTGGGGCCCCAGAGTTAAATAAGTCCATACCCTTCTCATCTCCGTGCCTGTCGTAACTCTGTCTGGCGCACCCACCGCTAGCCTAGTTTAACCCAGATCCTGGAGGTAACCGGCTCCATCTAGCCTACTGCTCCCAGTAAGTGACAAAATAACGCCAACATTTTCCTATTTACATGTTGTGATTTGTATAGTCACAGCGTGTACAAATAACAAGGTCAGAGACACAGCCATCTTCTAACCGTATATAAACTGGGAACTATATTCTCAGAAAGGCGAAGCACTGCAACTTCTGCTACTTGGGAAGAGTGATTTGCTCGCAGCACCCCGTGGTGAGGAGCAGAGAGTAACAATGGTGCTTTTCAGGTGTTTCGCTGTTGTTGTTGTTGCTGAGAATATAGTTCCCAGTTTGTATACGGTTAGAAGATAGCTGTGTCTCATGTGACCTTGTTATTTGTACACGCTGTGACTATACAAATCACAACATGTAAATAGGAACATGTTGGCATTATTTTGTCACTTATTGGGAGCAGTAGGCTAGATGGAACCGATTACCTCCAGGATCTATGCTAAGCTAGGCGTGGGCGCGTCAGACAGAGTTACGACACGCACGGACATGAGAAGGGTATGTATGGACTTATCTAACTCTGGGGGATACGGTGAATAAGCTAAAGTCCCAATAAGTTGACGTGTTCCTTTAACATGAGTTCTTTGAACACAGGTGCATTTCCGAGGTGGCAATCTGAATCAGTCGAAAGTCACTCCCACTCTCTGCCCAGCACATTATTGGAGGGCCTACTCTGTCTATGCCCCCCCCACGCCGTACGCAGTGCAACCCCACTGCCTGTGCTGTCTATATTTACGCCCCTGTACTAGACCAAGTAAGCCTGTAGCAGTAAAAGTGTATTGAGTTGAGCAATGTTGCGTGTCATTGCGTATGATTTCAAATTTTCATTCGTAAGAGGACAAATATTGTATTTCTTCTGCCAAAAATTGCATCTTGTCACCTTAAAGCTCTGAAGAACTGAGGTGAACATCAGAGTCGGCTGAGGATTCTCAATGGGTTCGTCATTACGAGTGATGTGATCCATTATCAATATAACATTTTGATTATAGCCGCTTACAGTTTGAACATTTGTGAATTAGCACTAAAAGTACACTAAGCTCAGTCTTCACATTTCATAGTGCTAAAAGCTTAATTTCTCTCAAACTACAGTAGTGAATGCTAAAGAGTTAGCATGCAACATCCAACAGTCTACCATGGAGACATGGACGTTTCCAGATTTCTCATCATTTAAAGGGCATTTGACCAGCAGACAAACATTCTCTAAATTCCACATCAGCTCAATCATAATTTTTTAAAGGGATTCTGATTTCCAAAGAGGCTGGCCCTTCCAGTGAACTGCATTTGAACACAAAGCGCCAAACCAAATCAGTTTCATCTCACTGCTTCTTATTAGAAGGGAATATGACGGACCACAATACAATCAAGTAAGAAAGCTGCAGTGAGGTCTTTCCTTTTCCCAGACGTTCATTTCTTCAGGCTTTCCCGGGCTGAGCTGGAGCTGCTCTATCACAAATGTGATCTCTATGCTGCACAGCTCATAAGAAGCAGACACATTTAGGATATGATAAATCAGTGCTAATATGTTCCCCTCAGTGTCTGCTAGTTAACATAAAACAACCACTACATTTTCATTTGCTAGGCGCTCCTCACTCAGTCTGCAATATCTGGTTCATCCCAACCAGGGAAAAAAAGCTGCTCATGCAGAATAACATACAGTACACAGAGGCCAAGTTAAATATAACCTGTGCAACCTAAGCTGAATCAAATATTAAATCATTTAAACAATACAATGAAACATATTTCATTTGTTTCAGCATCCTAGTCATGTCAGAAAGTAATTCTGCCGTAGAGACAGTTTCACCATAATTGGTACATTATAATCCCATCCAGACCGTCCACAGTCTGCCCCCTGCCAGCATGAATTTTTAGCCCAGTCTGCTCATCTAGCCTGGTTTTTCATTCAGACTCAGCCCCGTCCTAGTCTCAGGGTAGTCTATCACACTTAAAGCTTACACTCTTCACAAGCACTTATAAACATTAAAAGCATTTGACTAACTGCCAGGCAAAATTGACTTTGGGATGAAAGACCAGGGGGCTTTTAAAAAATGAAAAGGGAAATTCTGCATCAGGACACAGAAGCCCTGATTTAATGGAAAACGTTTTATTGTGCATAAGTAGCCGAGTCACGCAGAGGGTTTTTCTCTTTTTAATGATTGCGGAGGGGGGGATGGGGGTGGGAATACAGTGCGATGACAGAAGGTGCTTGTTAATAGTTTTTAGATGGGGGTGCTGTGGGGGTCGGGGGAGTGCAGGGGACACACACCGCTGTGTCATATTGTGCTGGAAGGGAGAGAGGAAGTCCCGCACTCCCCCACTTCCTTCCCTGAGTCCTCTGCTGGCCTCCTCCGCTGTGTTTACCCTCCTACCCCATGGCACTGAAAGAAAGCTGGACGGGCAAGCTGGCCTTGCTGGTGAATGAAGCCCTGACGTCACTTGCCCACACACACACACACACACACACACACACACACACACACTGTAAGCAGTGTGACTAATAGCGTACTAACGTCCTTTGTGTTGCCTCAGTTATACATCATTCATGTCTGGCCCCAGGGGAAGGAGCCCCCCAGGTTATTGAAATATTCAGACGTTAGATGTTAGTACAGGTGAATCAATGATGCCAGTCAATAACTTAAGGACAGGGGTGTGTAGTGCCAGCACGCTGCCAGATTAAGGTGAAAACACCACTATTGTACTTGATATTGATTTCTTTTTCTCCATTTGCACGCAGTGATTTCCTCACAAGTACAGGTTTATGTAGAAACATATTTGAGTCTGCCTACCTATATACTCAATTTGTGTTTGATAGCTGATATCAATAAGTGGCTGGTATGTCAAAATGGGACAAACTGGGGAATGGGAGTAGGGAAGGGTTTCAAGTTATTACTGATGAAACAAGCCCACAGTATAACGACCTGAAGCGTGTTGAAGGAGAGATATGTATCTGCAAGGATGTAATGTAACACTGACAAACATGGCACTACGTTTATCTGCATCCTGAGATATGTTTAACTGTAAGGCACAGAGTCCTGTGCACAGATATGCAATCTTATGAATCCTTCTAAGTATACTGAACACTTTAAAGTCACAATGAAATCATTTTTCACCTTGCTGGATAATAATACTGTATTCCACTTTAACCCCTGAACAAGCTGCAGGCGGTATACAAGTCTGTTACCTTATTTGGGCCACATTGTCTGTAAGCACAGTTACTTATTGCATACAACACAAACCAGTAAAATAATATAATTTAAAACACACACACACACACACACACACACACACACACACACACATACACACACACACACACACACACACACACACAAAAAGGTGAGAAAAAAACTCCTACGTTTTTACCATTTACCTTCTGTAAATTCGGTTCAGTATCACTGAGACTAATTTTTGATAATAAACTCTAAAGTGCTTACTTTTAGAACAAACCAGGATCAGGACTGTGATCCAAACGGTTCAAGAACAGAAACCATTCTCTTTTGGGTATGTCATTTTTCTGGCTGTGGACAAGATAGGGTTGATTGTTAACAATAGGAACTGAAGATTTTTCCCTCCATAATTTTTCAGATCTGTTTATTTGTCTGTGTGTTAATTAAGATTTGGTTGGAAGAGCAAATAGTCAAGAAACAAACGATTGGGTTTTAATGCAGATCCAGAAATTCTTTAACATTTTGCAATGGCATTCTTGAACATTTCAGTTTATTCCTCATAAACGCATGGACTTATTTTAATGGAAAAAAAACAACACACAATTGCACTATTACCTATCACTGTGTGTATTTTGATTCATATGTGGATCTACATGCAGATTAAACATTTCTACAAAATGTACAAATTGACAGCTTGTGCAGCCTTGGCAAAGCTGTGCACTCTCTGCATAGAGGTTTGTTGGTGGCACTTAAGGATTTCCTACCAATACCCGCATCTTTTTCATCAGCTACTTCTAATCACATATTAACATTCAGTTTAGGATGGAAATATGTCGGAAACAAGATGCATTCAAAGACTTGAAAATAAAGTACCTGCATTAAATTGCATTATAATAAAAGATTATACACTCTTTAATATTTCCTTAAAACAAAATCATCATCACAAACTTTAGAAGACTACACTGACATCCAGGATAATTCCACGTGGAAAACGAAAAGTTACGTTTCCTCACATCGGTTTCATTATATCATGTTCCTGTTGTAATAAATATAACATATCCATAATGTAGTAAATGCACTTTTGATGTCTTATAATGCCTTGTTACCAGTTGAGCTAATCTCTCATGTTGTACTCCTCAACTGAATGTACAGAAGGTCAATTGAGCTTATGATTGTGTGATACACTATTAATTAGACAGAAACTCCTCCTCATTTCCTCCCTGTTTACTTATTAAGCTTCTTAATGTCATCTCCTGACATGACATGCAGCCTGAGATGCTGTTACTCTCACACATTTTATGTGTGTTTTGCCACAAGGTATTCACTTTGGTTATTGGAGCAATATTACAATGAGTGCTTATTTTTAGAAAACAGCACAACATCCTGATGAGGTTTCTTAAACCGGAGCATTCAGTGTTCCACATTTTAATCACCACTCATCCTTGTCAAATAGGATACACTGCAGCCCCCTCTGCACTGTATCTCTCTCCTACCTCGTCCTCCTACTCAACATGTCCAAAGACGCGCCGTTGCTCTCATTAGGATGCAGGACGCAGAGAGAAGCCCTGATCTATTCAGAATATTGCTCCTACAGGAGCGGGGACCTCCTCCCCTTCAGAGGGGGCCAAGAGCTGCAGATTAAAAGTCAGTGTGTTCATCACCCTGCTAAAGCACTCCCATTAACAGACATTACATCACATGTTCAAATCCCTAACTGTGGGCTTCATACCACTTGTCATGACATGCTGGGATAAAAGTCTTTAATGTTAACATCTTCACATTCACTACGCCAGCTCTCAACTTCAAATAAAATCCAGTTATTACTATCCGTTCTGTGGCGCTGCCTGGTCAGGACGCCGATTTCGTGAACAATTAATCCATATTTAAGGTTGTTAAGTGTGTTGATACACTCAATTCATGCGCGCTGATGGGTAAGCTAAAGCCAGCAGTTAATCAAAATGTCTCTCAGCCATTTACAGTGCAATGTAAACTGCGCAATTTTTTGGTTGCTCTAAAACCTTTTCCCAGTGTTTCTGAGCCGAGTGGTTGTTGCTCCCAGCTGTTTTGGAGACGAGGACTTGGTTCAGCATTTCTTTTTTTCATGCTGCCCCCACTTTCCTTTTTTTTGCTCTGGAGAAAGCGTGCATCTGTGTGTGTGTGTGTGTGTGTGTGTGTGTGTGTGTATGTGTGTGTGTGTGTGTGTGTGTGTGTGTGTGTGTGTGATTTATTTTGGGAGGTCAAACTGTGGCGTGTCAACTCTGTACTTGTGTGTGTGTTTGGTGACATTTCAGTGATGGGGTCGGTCTATGTTGCATTCAGAGTGTGTCTCATGATAAAAAGTTACATGTCTGAGAGTTCAAGCCACAGGGATTTGAGTTTGAGTCCACATCTATGAGAAGAGTTGGGTAAGTTGCTTTAAAAATGTGTTCTTATACAACCAGTAGCATAAAACAGGAGAATGATAACTATCACCTCCCAGAATACAGTAAGGTTTAAAGATAAAGGTAAGAAAAATAATTACATCAGGTTTGCTTACAAACACAAATCTGTCATCAATTAAATTAACTTTTCTCACTTAATTTTTCTGAAATAATCCATTAATTTTTTTTTCACATGTATCCTTTTCTGGTAACACAATATGATGCATGTATTGAATAGCCCCTTATTCCTTGTGTGGCTGCAAAACATTCTCCATGCATTAGATTACATTGATTTCAGTATGATGTAAAAAGATTTCCCTGATGCACATAAAGTAATCCATCAAAATCGATATAAATCATTTTTATGTTTATGAATGCCACCTTATTGTTGTATGGTAATTCAGTTTTAAGTGTAGACTCCTTTGCAACATATATCACTGACTTGATGATGGTTTCACGTGCTGTTGAGACGCTCCGAAATCAAGAGATTCAATAGCTGCCAAGCAGCACACAGGCAACGGTATTTTGTCAGAAAGTCCAACCCAGAAGAAGTACATATATATTTAGTTAAACACAGAATGTGAACTTGACAGCCAACTATTGTTATGCTGCTTATATACCTCAGTATTATCATAAGCGATTGTAGAACAATTACTTTAATGCATCAATAATCCAAAGTGTCAGTGAAATTTTTTTTTCAATTTATCCAAATGAAAATAGTTTTTTCTGTTGCATTACAGCAATTACAAAATACTCCTACACAAACCTTGAAAATACAAATATTTGACTAAAACACATTGTTTGTGTTATGCCTCTTAAAAAGTGACTGTAAAAATTAAAGTGCAAAAGGTGCTGGTGTATTTATTGCACTTTGCTCTGTTGTGCTAAGATTTACATTTAGGTGGCGCAGAGCCCCAGAGTGAGCACTCTTATTATTAAGTATAAATCTAACAGTTGGAGGCTGGTGTGCTGCACATCCACATACCAGGACACAGCTCACTGATTCTCTAATTGGAGCGGGGAACTTGCTTAGTTTCAACAACTCTGCTGTGCAACAGCAACACATTGGAGTTAACAGGTGCAGTTTTTAGAGTAAACACTAAGTCAAGTCTCTCTCACTTCCATCATGAACACACACTCGACCTAACCGCTCTACATGAGAACCGTTACAGCGCAGACATACTTGTTGGGGATCAGAATAAGTAATGTCATTGCAAGAATTAGTTTACTCAAGGCCAAGGTCATGGAGATTGGGTTGCACAAATGGCGCTGTGGCTTCCTCTCACGCTGTTTGAGTGTAACACGCTACACATCTGTATATCTTCAGTGTAAAAAAGAAAGGAAATGCAAAGACCACAGTATACTGTGGTAAATGGCATCGTAATGATTCAGTAACATAATGTTGTGACATGTTGCTGTGCATTGTGGCATACTGCCAGTGTTGTGGAGTAACTAGTTACATCTAACGGCGTTACGCAATTTAATTACAAAATACTGGGGGGAAAAAAATGTAGTTAAATAACAGTTACCTATGAAAATGTTCATGATTACATTGGGGGTTACATCTGAATTTTATCTGTAAAACGCTAGGCTGTATGTTAAATAATATTACTATTATATTGCTGCTTTGCATGTTTTTCATATGAACAATGTCTTCTTTTACCATTTCCAGCCACAGTTTGATGCTATTTGGATGCTTTCGATTGGTTCTCCTGTTTGAATTTGCAGCGCAGCCCGTCTGACAGTTAAATTGCCTCTCAAGCTGTCTGAGAGATGCCACTATGGCTAAAAGTGCTGGAAATATGAAAAACATTTCATACAAAAATCTGAGAAGGGTTCAAACGTACCCGTGCAATGTAAAGAATGTTTGCCAGCGATCAAAATGCTATCGACGTCAAAAATATGTCGATGTCCAACCTCAGGAAACATCTGCCTACCTTACCTGGTATGCAAATTAAGATAGCTTACAGTAATTAAATAAAGTAGGGAAGACATGCCTACCTTCTGTGTGACTCACTGGGCTTCTTATGTGTATTGAGATATTTTATCACCATATTTTGCTTGGTGCATTTCCAGTAGTTTATATTTTATCGCCATACGTAAGAAGTTAGAAAAGTAATCAAAAGTAATTAAATATAATAAATTACATTACTTACAAATTGTAATTGAAATAGTGAAATAGTGTAATTGAAATAGTTACAATACTATTACATTTTAAATAGGGTAACTTGTAATCGGTAAGCTGTTACATTTCCAAAGTAACCTTCCTAACAGAATGGACAAGATAACATTAAAGGTATGCAGAAGAGAAAAGGAGTTGTGCAACATCAGCAGTACACTCTGAAGCGTACAGCAACAGATCTCACACTGTAACAGGGCTTAGTGTTTAATTAGGATTTCAGAGGTGAAAAAAGGGGAATAAACATTCAGACAGTGTGGTGCAACATGTGGAGCAGAGGTGGATACGCTTTAATTATGTGTCCATCTGTCTGTGCATCCCCAGCTCCAATGACTGTACGCACCACCATACAGTTTTATGTATAAATAAACAAACAAATGGCGTGGGCGTGCATGCGTGATAAGCTACGCTCTTGGCCCCTATCCATTCAGGCCTCGCCCCAGCCTTCTCTATGAGTGACACACTGACTAATACACAGACAGATAAACACTCACACTGACAAACACGATAAGGCTTTGCCCACGAAACACTGACACGGACTGACTGATGGACGTCTCCATGGAGACCAGTCACCAAGACTGACACAATGTCTCTCGCAGCTGAGCACCGTGCCAACTAAATCAGAGAGGTGAGGGAGGGAAAAGAAAAGAGAAAGAAAATTTGAGATAAACAGTGAAAACACACTGTGTAGCACCAGAACCATTACAAAGCAGCACACATATTCCAGCGTCTGAATGCAGTGCAGATCTGGTCTAACAGGCCACGTGATCGTCTTTCCTGCCCTTCGATCTGCTCCTCTCGCATCTCAGTCTCACCCCATCACTCACACCTCTCCATTACTATTGCTCCTATACACTCCTCTCCTCTTAAAACCCCTCGATGTCGCCTTTCTCCTCCGCGTCTGCTCCTTCGCCCGCTTTCCTTTCCTACACCTAAGGCTTGTTTATTTCCACACCTCACCTCCTCTGCTGATTTCTCCACCCTTCTCCTCTCTGCAGGTTCTTCTCTCCACCTCTCTCTCTCTCTCTCTCTCTCTCTCTCTCTCTCTCTCTCTCTCTCTCGCTCTCTCTCTCTCTCTCTCTCTCCCACGCTGTGTGAAATGGAAGCTCTTACAGAGACCTGAGGTTGCCATAGTAACCTGCCATAGTAACCACTCACCATCTTGCGTGTCTCCGTCATATCGGCGGGGGCTCGGGGCGTCCGTGGCCCTGCTCTGCAGCTGCCTAAGCGGGGCGTCACTTCAGTAAACCTTGCAGTGTGATGGGAAAGTTCCTGGATCGAATCTGATTTTGCCTCGATAAAACTTCCAAACAACATTTCTGAGGGAAGCAATGACTGATAACTGACAAAAAAAAAAAGTTATCTGCAGGTCAGTTTGATGTATTATTAGACAGAGGTCACCACAGGCACACAGCTGAGAGGATCATTGGCTCGGAATGCTCCCAAATAAGCATGTATGGTTTCCAACTTTCACCATGTCAATAAAAAGATCAAATTAGAACTCACTTGGGCTTCATGTATGGCAAGTAGTACACCACACTATACCAATTAACAGCCATTGTTTCAATAGTCCCACACAGGGATATTTGAGCCTGAACGCCTCACCGCTGCACCACTCAATCAAAGCTACCACAAGAGAAAAGTGCAAGAGGGGCAAAATATATAAATAAAGCAGTACAACTGAGTCAACACTCTACGTATACTGTGGATAGTCCAGGGAATGGGAAAACAAACAGGAAAGGCATGTAAGGTTCACGTGATGGTACTGAGAGTAATCTTCCTAACCATACGGCCGAATTTGTGATTTATCGCAGCGATGACGCCCAGCTTCACTAACTACCTCTTAGCGGCCTCCAGGGACCACTGCTGGCATGTTTCATCGGCCTCTTCTGGAGCCACCATCTCACCGTGACTTCAGTGTGCCCCCCCACCACCATCGCATCGCAGCCCCTAAAAATACGACAAGCTCCAACCAGATCTAAAAAATGACGTTTGACTAAACGTGTCATCTCGTGCGACAGTGCGCCCACATTTCTCTCCAGGCATCTCATTGTGATCTCTCAGAGCGCAGTAGAAACCAAACCTGTTTGTGTCATGCTTGAATCACAAGGAGTGAAAAAAACGAGATTAAAAAAAACTGTTAAGCATCACAGTTTGGTCATATCAGGATTATAATCTGTTACCTGCCATCTACATCATCAATATTTATACTGTCATCATCATCAGCATCAGTATGCCACTACTGTTGTGCCTCCAGCCAGCGCAGCCAGTCAGTGAGGCAGACAGAGAAAAGGCCCCAGCCTGACTCTGCAATGCTGTATTGAGCTCTTATGCCATCACTGACCCGAAACAAACTCCCTCAAGACTCAAGCCAAGCCGGCAGTGGCTGCAAAGCATGGTGGTCACTGAGGCTTGACCGCCTTCATTACCCAATCCCATTTACTAATACTTAATCTAACCAGGAGAAGATAATATCTCTTTTCTTTGCCAAACTCAATATCAGACACGCAGGGCTGACCGCTTTCTCTGGCCAGCTTATTTCAAACAGAATAAAGCGTCCCGGCTGTTTCAGTCTCTCGAGTTAATGCGATGACTCGCGAGCGAGCATCTACTTTTGACCTTCTTCACAAACGCAGGATCAGATATTTCTTGCTCTCCCATGGCGCATTCACAGACTCATGAGAGGAGGGAGGGGAAAGGAATTGCCTCAGTCCATTTTTCAGGCATCCCTTTCCACTTTAGGTCATGATGAGAATATATTCCTCAGGGGAAATCTCACCATTTCTAATTATGTCAATTCAATGGATTATAGCATTCATTTTGTGTCATTAACCATTGCCATTCTTCCAACTATTATTCAATAATTAATGCCTGGACAGTCATGATCCCCAAAGGGCCAACACCCAGGCGTGGACGGGAGACTCAATCAAACCAATCATGGCTCATTATATCCACCCCGCCATCATAGGTAGCTTAGCATTTCTGCTGTGCATGGGTCAGTGCTCATGCACTCCCAGCCCCCTGGTTACTGAGATTCAAATTGTGCCATATCATGCACAAAAACAGAAACTCAGATCTCTAACCCCACGTTCAGGCATGGCATGGGCACGTGGCGACCCGCAGGGAAATGTCTGATATGATCCCAGCGTCTTAGATGGGGGCTCGTCAATTTTTTGCCTCTCATGGCTGATCAGCGACTCTCCCTTCACCCTTCAACCTGTGTACATCAGCAAGTTGTGCCTCCATCAATCAATGACACCCTAGCCCCGTGAAGAGATCAGCAACCAGCTTGCCCTGATTAGAGAAGTTTTAGTGTCATCTATAATCTCCATCTCTCTCTTGCTCTCCCATACACCGAAATGAGTGTCTGTGCATAAACATAAGCATGCACAAATGCACACTCACACAGACACCAAATTTAGGGCAACAGTTACTCTCTTTGAATTCTAATGTAGCAGCAGAGACGTCCCTCAGAATTAATGCAGTCCTTTGTCCTTACAGTAAGGGGACGAGGAAAGGCAAACTACTTTTACCAGATTGAAAGCAACCTGGCTTTATTTGATGCACAAATCGTTGACATTGGCCAATATTTTAGGGGGTAATAGTTTATATGCTGGACTCCTCTCGTGCCCTTTCCCACCTTGTTTTGGGAGGATTTGCTGTGACTTTTCCACATCTCCTCTGGAAATAATCCGCAATGGCTCCATAGTTCCAACAGCGCTGGAGCAGTGGGGGGCTGGGCATTATCTCAAAGTCACACCTTCCCTCTAGGCCAGGTGTGCAGGTGTAATTTACCATGTCCCTGTTAACCTGCTTGCTTGTTTTCATCAAGCTCATCGGCCATGCATAAGTGGTGTGCCTCGGAAATTAAAGAGCAGCCGGGCCTGATTCCTCAAATGACTGGAATCGCTCAGCCGGTGCTTAATTTGCGACACAGGAAGGAGTCAGTGCTTGGTTTTGTGGGACACGTGTGCCTATGTGTTCATATTAGGGGTTGACAGTTAAAATTAATAAGATGGTCTCATGCTTTCTGTGTTTTTTTTTATTTTTTTTTATGTTGTTAGATTGGTGAAAAAGTTCAGGATATCCTGATTCTTTTTCTACAGTAGCTCAGCTGCTGAGGAATAAAAGGTGGATCTGCTGTGTAAATTGTAAAAAAAAGGAGGCTGGATGATTTCAGCTTTCTTACAGGGCAAACATTTGAATTTACAAAAATTGGCCAAACTGTCTTTCCATTGGTCGACCACATTAAAGAGCTTAAAGCCACCAGTGGAACAGTCTGGAAGTGGAACCTGTTACAGGTGCAGAATCCTTAAAGGGGGAATAAACTGAATAAAACATTCCACCAGCAACCCATTAACTAATCTGTGTTAACCTTTCCTTGTGAATCATGACATTGTTCAATTTTATTAACATGCCTATTAGGTCAAGAGGTGTCATGACTTTGATCCTTCAAAACTTAAAAGGAGATTTGACCTACTGTACTGATATTTTCCCTCTACTTCCAGGCCTTTACTAATTCAGTACAGCTTGTCCCTGAATTTCTCCACCACCAAATTTCCTTGAATAAGGCTTGTAGGAATTCACGCTGAATAGACAATTTTCTTGTTTTCTTTTGAGTGGCCGCGTTCTCATAAATGTCAGCCTTTTAGTAACCTGGCCCACTTCAAATTCATTTCGGCTTAGGTAACACTTGGGTTGGGGAGTGGGAGGACAGCAAAGTTCAAGACAAACAAATTCCACTGACATTTTGGCCTAGCTTTTGCAGCAGCGAGACATCTTGATATTTTGAAGCGCTGCCCTGAGCTGGAGGACCTTGCCTTTAAATGTGATATCAAGTGACAAGCCACTCATGAAGCCGGGGCCTTGCAGTGACTGGTGCTGTTGCATACAGTCCATGATCAGCTGCGGGGAGAGAAGCCTCACTTGCTCACTATTGAACATTATGCCCACAATATAAAATACATATCTTTAGAGGCAACATAAAAACTTACCATCCTCTTAAATTTTACTTCTGCAGGCCTATTTTGGAATGAATATGCTGTGAAGTGAGGGCTCATAAATGGTATGTGTCATGGTCATTGAGCTACGCTGGTGTAGAACTTTACAGGTACTGTAAAGAGCGTTAAATGTAATACGGGTGCATGAATAGAAATCACAGGACATAAAATGCAGGCAGCAAAACAGTAGTGATTAATCGTCCTGTGGTGATAACAGAATATTTAAAATGATAGCGCCCATCTGACAGTGATGTGTTAAACAAAAATGTCTTATAGCACTCCTCCAGAATTTCCTTTAAATTCTCGTTAAGCTAATTTCTTTCTCACATGCAAATCTGCAAAAAAAACTTGCAGTGTTGGAGGGGTCTCACAAAGCATTACCCCCACCCCCCACTCCATCCCTCCTTAACCCCATATACACACACACACACACCTCAACACTACCCCCCTCCCCTGTCTTGTCTAATCCTGCCCCAGTGCCCCACTTCACCTTCCAACACCCCATTAATAACTTATTCTTCCTATCATAAAACTCAGGAGATTATCCAGCTGGTCCACAGCGCACACACACTGCCAGCAATCTCCTCCCGCCAGTCCCAGCCCGTTCGGATTTCTCTCAAACACTGCACATTAGCATTCAAATCCTCTCATAACCGTATCATTGTGTTGCAGATAGAGGCAGTAGATCTTCATTCATCAGTCCTAATCTATCTGCTCCTTGTTCTCAGCTGGAGGGGCCCCGGGCTCTGACTCAGAGCTTAACCCACCGCGCATAAGCCGCAAGGTGTCTGCGCATTTTCCTCCGAATCTGGGGTCATCAGCGGGGGCCGGCGCGGGTAACTGAACCCCAACACACAAATTAACACTGCAAACGGGTCCGATTAGGTCGATTTAATTGAGTATATTTGAGTGGAAGCTGCGCGTTAACCGGATCAAATATTAAGCCCTGTCAACAGCGTGTGCTACAGCGGATGCTCCTCTTATCGCCAAGGTTAGATTAACTTGTATCGACAACAAACGGATGACAAAGGATGAAATAAACAAAAAGAACAAACCAAAGCTGAGAATATAAGAAAAGTTTGAATTGTGCATATGGACATATATTAGATAACGCAAATCAATTGATGTCCCCTCATTTTCTCTCACACACGTCTGCCTGTCTCGTCATACATGTAATTCCTGGATACCAGCCACGCAGTGAGTGAGGAGGCCTGTACCGGAATACACACACGAGGACACTTCACGCATCATATCAGGTCATGAATGCGGATTTCCATTCCAACGCATTAGTAGTTTGCTGCGCGTGGAGCAAAATGCACAAACTGTCCGGACGCGCGCGCACACAAACCCACACGCCACAAGCAACCGAATAAGAGCGCGTGAAGGTGCATCTCGGCTGTCTGTGTGGATGTCATCGATGAAAACACTGAGTGATGGGAGACTTACCTTTATTTTAGGATGTTGCGATCAAGTCCTGAAACACGCGCTCAAAACACTTCCCTCAAAAAACAGCGTATTCCACTGCAGAGCCGCCGCCGACGGTGGCTTCTTCTCTCTCTCTCTCTCTCTCTCTCTCTCTCTCTCTCTCTCTCTCTCTCCCTCTCTCCCTCTCTCTCTCTCTCTCTCTCTCTCTCTCTCTCTCTCTCTCAGATTGATTCACCCTTTCCAAGTGCTGCGCTGCCACCCCTGGTAATAAGAATTGTCTCAGAAATCTTCAGGTGGATGAAACCACTGGCCGACGATGAGGGGACGTTACACTGCTGCTACTGGTGCTGCTGCTGGGGCATTGAATATGAAACTTTATTTATTTACTCAATATTAATTTTCTTATTTTTGTATGCAAAAATATTACAATGACTACTGTTGCAATCTGCAGACATATCACCATGCACGTTGCACATACACAAGACCCAGACAGCCCATGGCAAAGGCTTAAATATGAATCTCACCTAAAATAAAATTATATAATAAACAAAAGCATCTATACTTTAATCATTATAATAATCTTCACAATTGTTATGACTATAACTAGCTAGATTAACCCACACTTCTCCTTTACAGTGCACAGTGTTGCAGTTCAGGACTACACTACACATTTTGTCTTCTTTTCTTTCCATCTTCAGTTATTGTTTTTTTCTGTTTTCCATCACTCACACACGTGTGTCCATATGGTCGTATAATCTCTATAATATGATGATGGTGGTGTTTACAGCTTGTTACAGAGAACATTTGCTGCTTGGCCGGTTCCCTTGGCAACGCTCAAGCACACAGTGCTGAGCCCCACCTGTACAGCACTGCCTCATTGGATTGGAGTCCTGTCTGCCATTGCAGCTCCCATCATATACACGGTAGGCCTATATATCCAGTATACAGGTGTATTGATTGACATGCTGAGATGGAGGAGGCAAAGAAGCAGAGGAGAGATTGTGTGTTTATTTTACAGAAACCAAATTCTTATTATTTTAATTACGTGATTGATGTCAAGTGAGACTCCCAACGGGATAAGGGGTACACAATTAAAGGGGGAGTGAGGTGAGGTTTAAGGTCAGGTTAAGGTGTGATCAGAGTTGAGTTGTCAATCACCTCAGCAGGATATTAACATGAGGATGTATGTGAGAGAGTGGGTGGGTGGTTGAGTGTCCATCAGATAGCAGAGGGAAAGAGGGAGGGAGGGAGGTGTGTGTGTGTGTGTGTGTGTGTGTGTGTGTGTGTGTGTGTGTGTGCTTCAGACGGGTGATTAGTGCTGGATTGATAACGTTCTATATCGAGACTCAGAGGATCGCTCTTGCACCTCAACGCCAGCTCTCCATCACAAGCACGTGTTATCACACACACTCCTCACACACGTGTCTTCCTTCTAGCTCTGCTCTATCTCACACACACACACACCCACACACACACACACACACACACACACACACACACACACTCACACACACACACACACACACACACACACACACACACACACACACACACACACACACACACACACAATGTATGTGGGGAACAAGGTAAAGACTGACCCTTACATATGCAGTCTGGATGCAGCAACAGGGTGGCCAACCTGTATCTCTCTTATTAAACACTGCACACTACACATTCCGCATGGCCTTGGCCGCCCTTTTCCACTTTATGCACAATATGTTCTCATTCATTTGACCCCACACACACACACACACACACACACACACACACACAGCCCCACGCTCTGCAGTGAGGGTCTAGCAGCATCCACAGCCTGTCCCAGTCCTCTGTAATTCCAACAACGCTCTCTCGCTCAGTGCTTTTGCATTGCGTCGCTCCTTTCCTCTCTATCTCCTCTCCCCTCCCCTGCTGCCTTCCTGCCTCCCTCCCTCCCTCTCTCTCTCTATTAAATTTCCAGTCACACAACAGTGCAGTGGATATCCCTCCCTCTCTCTAACTCTCACACACTCTCCACCACCACGTCCCTCCCTCCTTCTCTCCCTCCCTCTCTCACACATACATACCTCTGTAGTCTGTGGAGGTGTTGTCGTCCTGGATCTCTCCCTATCGCTCGCTTTTGATATTGACTGTTCTCTCCCTCCTTTACTTTGAACCTCTCAATCTCGCTAAGTCTTGATACAAGGCTGCTCTCTTTTCACCTCCAGTTGTCTAATCTCCCCCTGTCTCTCCCTTTCTTCCCCCCACCTCCCACCTCATTATTTAAAAGAGCCCCCTCACATTTCCTCCTCTTCCTCCCCAACCCACTCTGTTTGTATATCTGTACTGCAGTGTCTGCTCAGGCTATATGGTGTGGAGTATAACCTCCCTCCCCTCCTCCCTGTGGTGGGTGTGCAGGGCTCGCTCCACCAGGCCAGCCTTTAACTGACTGATTGAGTGGACACCACAGGCCGACGAATGAATAAAGATGGGAGCCACTGTGAGAATTAATGCGCCTCATATGAAGACAGAAAGCTTGCCATCTACTATTTCTGCCTCTGCCCTGTGGATGAGGCTGCTCTCTCCTCCTGTGCTCTGCCTTGTGTTGCTGTGTGTTATGCTGTGCTGGCATATTGGTTGAGAGACGTGCAGGCGCTCTTTTTGCCCTGGGTTATGTTCAGGTCCGGGGGCCTCGGCTGCAGTTGCTGCGCTGGGGTGAAACCTCTGCCATCGCCGTGCTGTGCTGCAACGGCATGGCGAAAGGAAGTGGGGCAGATACGCCGGTGGTGTTGTGAACACGCCGCCTGCCTTTCTCCTCCTGCCGTTTCTGCATCTCCCCCCGCCTTCCTCACACGCTATCTCAAAACTGAACTGTCCACAGCCTCCGAGGCCCTAACTGAGCCCTGATCCGTATCTGATGGTGAAACAGCACGCCAGCGGCTGCAGAGATTCCAACCTGTGTGATACCAAATTGAACACTCGGCCTGTCGTGACTAGCAAACAAGGGTTGAACGCTCTAACGCTTATGCCTGTGTACACCCTGAAACACCCACAGAGCAAGTAGCTCTTTTAAACACAGCGTTAACCAAGCTTGTATCTCCACTACTAAAGCCAATACTCCTCCCTTATCAGAAACAGCCCTATCTGGCAACCGCATCCATTAGGCCCAATAGTACCATTGATCTGCTCACACCCAAGCCAAGTGGACCTCAACCACCAGTCCCTGAAGACAAATTCAATTCTAGGTGTTATATGCTCCTCCGACCCGCACCTTCCTCTTAATCTCTCCATGCAGGCTAAACTCATCTACCACCACGGCCATCACAACACATTCACTCGTTGTGGTGAGGCTTAATAATAAGACTGTCCCTCCTGCTCCTCCATTGCTCGCTCCTGTCAACCTCCTCCAGCAGGGCGTAAAACAAACTCTGCCCCCAGGCCTATAAACCCCATTATGCTGAGCAGCACTTCTGCCACCAGGCTGTACTATAATCTCCATCTTTAGCCCATAGCCTCCCCTAACTGGCCCTCGAACTGGTCCACTGCCTCTTTCCTCGTGGCGACAACAGGCAGGGACAACAACCTAAATGCCACACAACCAACATGGAGCAGGAGCGTTTTAATTCACTCTGACCCAAACCACTCTGCTGTAAAGAGCAGTCAAACAGCTCAGACTTTCGCCATATGCAAGGATGTGTGCAGGCATGTAATGGGCAAGGTTAACTGCACTGAAAGTGCTTAGTTACATTTTTAATGCAAATGTCATACATTTCTGAATCATGCTAAAGGAAATGTCCATACTCATGAAGCTTTATATTGAGATGTTTAATGCATGACAGGAGTTATTTTGTCATACCTGCTTATTTTTTTTAGTTAGTGATTTCTAACTGTGTCCTAATTGCATAATTTAAGCTGGAAGAAAGTACACTTTATTGATACCGCAAGGAGATATTCAATTTATACTAATACTTTAAAGTAAACATAACTCATTTTATCAGTTAGTATACAAGAACAATGATGGTCTTTTTTTCCTCAGAGCCGAAGGTTGTCAGCAACTTTGAAGCACTTTTGTCAGTTTTAAATTTGCATTCATTCTTTTCAAAGGTTTTATTAGTTGTTGTTTTTCCCAAACTATTACCAGTGCCATTGTGCACAAGTATTAGTAGGTCATCATTTCTGTTGTACGTTGCTTTGTGGGATAGTTATTGGTAGTGTATCAACACCACAGATCAACCAATTTTTATATGCATGCCTGGATACTTCAATTTGTCCGGTGCGAACTTTCTACATACTGAAAATGTGGTTGGCATCACTCTTGATGTGAAGAGGCACAAATACACTATGAATAGATGTGGATGGGGCAGGGGCCCATAAATAATGCATATGTACAGGGTCCAGAATTTTGTGCTACGACTCTGGGGGCAGGTGTATGTGTAGCAAACCTTTACTGCAGAAATGGATAGTTACAGCAGCAGACTCAGTTTTGCTGCATTGCATGTTGGTCTACAGAGATGAGAACCTCAGGTCTGGGGGTGAAATTGGTCACCATAGGAAATTTAGTCATACATTTGTCCTAAATATGTCAACCCTAATGCAGATGCAGACAGAATAATAAGCTTTGGTGTAGAAAGCAGACTGGTTTCAACTTTGTTTTATTGGTGACTTTCTTGTGTGACACAATCAGAATTCCACCAATCAGACTTTGCTACTGATGGTCAGAGCAAAGGATATTTGTGTCTTGAGTTCATATATTAGTGACTTGACCACATGAATTTCCTCCTGATAATAATAATGATGATGAGCTTAAGAGAAAATAATAAAAACTGTACAGCAATATCGTATACTTGTGAGATTTCTATGACATAACACTAATCTTTAAATATCTTTAAAGTTGCCAATTCCAAATCTGATCCAGAAGACATTCACTTGTATGAGTCTTTTGACCCAGAATTATGAAAATGTGAACTTTTTTTTTTTTTTTTTTACTGCAGTTATAAAAGTTATAAAAGTTCTCCTCACAGAACTGCAGCTCAACAGCTTTATTTTCATTCCTAACATTACTATGATGCTTTTTTTTTTTTTCTACATCTAGATTTTTAACAACCATTTTGAAATAATGGAATGATATTTGTGAGAGAATACTTCATGTTGGCAAAAGCCCACTACCCACAGAGAACATGCTATGGCTTTCTCTCCGGGTGTATAAGGTCCAGATGGCTTTGATGGCTCAT
Organism: Sander lucioperca; assembly: GCF_008315115.2. NCBI lineage: Eukaryota > Metazoa > Chordata > Actinopteri > Perciformes > Percidae > Sander > Sander lucioperca. The sequence continues at coordinate 23,889,732 of NC_050193.1, forward strand.
ATCAACAGCCCAGCATCCCCATATTCTCACAGCAACCCCCACATAACACCTCAAGGGACACAATCTCCAAGTCCCACTCATTTTAATTTCTCCAGTCGTCCTAGGAATAAAGGAAAAATCCCTCTGAAAGCGAGTGGCGAGGACCTCCTGAACCGACATTCCCAGTTCACCCTCAATACACATTTGGGTTTGCTTGGTCCGTCTATAAGAGCTGATCAAACATGGGATTGCAACACACTGTTTGAGAACTCCTCTGGATCTCTCCAGGAGAAGATGGAGGAGAAGGACGTGGGCTACATTGCCTAACCTGCTACCAGCTACTGTGACCCAAATCCTGACGAGCCAAATAGATGGAAACCTTGATAATTTTTAAAACATTATCATGATTTGTTTTTCCTAATTATGACATTATTGCAAAGCCACAATTAGAAGATATAAAGTCACAGTTATGAGGCAACAGCCCTAACTTACCTTTCTTTGTGAAATCAATCACACCCCCATCTCCACGCAGTCCAACAGTGTCCAATGCTGATCAGACATGGCGGCAGTGTCAGTTTACATTAAGTCTTCTGATGTTTATTTCTTTTAACTTTTTTTATGATGATTTTTTAAAGCATTTTTTAGCAGAACCGAGGAAAGTGTAGAGGCAGACTGGATATGGTAGAGAGAGAGAGAGAGAGAGAGAGAGAGAGAGAGAGAGAGAGAGAGAGAGAGAGGTATGACATGCAACAAAGGTCCCAGAGTTGTTGGAATCGAACCGGGATGTTGCGTTTAGATAGATAGATTTGTATTGATCCCAAAAAAATTGGAAATAACGGCGTTGCAGCAGCAAAAATATCAGACACATACAGAGTAAACATTAAATAATAGAAAAACAATATACATGAAATAATAATAGAATACTACACAAGCAATATTTTTGAAATATATACAATTTGGAAATAAAATATACAACAGTTTCAATAGATATAGATAGACTAGATATAGATAAACTTAATGTGCAAGTTGGGGAGTAAAAATAAACAACTGTTTGACTAGTAATGATGGGATGTAGATAAACCTATTGTGCAAGGTTGTGCAAGGTGCATTCAGTGCGGTTGTGATGTATATGAGTCTTATCTCACACTTTCTTGTAGCGGTCCGTGCGACAACGAAGCTGTCGAAGCCTCTTAGAGAAGGTGCTCCTCTGTTGGACCAGTGTGGAGTGAAGAGGGTGGTCGGGGTTATCCATGATAGATAACAGTTTGTTCAGTGACCTCCTCTCCACCACAGCTTCAAATATCTCCTGTTTGCAGCCAATAACGCCATGTAATAAATTACATGGCATCAGTGCAGGAGGCAGTGGAGGCACTTTTGCCTCCACTGTCTACAAAGTCAGGGTATTTACAAAATGTTGGGGGCACTTAAAATAGCAATTAGTGCATAAAGTTGCTGTTTTCTAATGCACCAAGATTAAAATACCCTGTGCCAACATGAGTAAATAAAAAGCATACTATTATCGGAGCTTTTACCAGCACTGTTTGTGCGAGTGTATTTCAGAGACAGAAATGGAAATTAAATGAATTGAATGAAAACAATGGCTTAATGTAGGATTAAGATATTAGCCTAAATTAATAAATATATATTCTTTCGAATAATGTTTTTGCCTCTCAATCACATTTTTTAGGGGCATTCTAAGATTTCTTGAGGCATTTTTGCCCCTTGCCCCCCCTTCATTTCCAACACTGCGTGGCATGCGCAGTAACCATTCGGCTACCAAGGCACTACTGTTTATTTTTTAACTTGTCAAGTTATATTGAACTGTGTATTTCAATACTTTACGTATTTCTACTAGTTGATCATGGCTTTTTCGTAGATCCACAAGTTACTTTATTACGTTTCTAAGGTGTATGGTTCTGCGCATGAATAAAATGTGGACACACCTACAGTACCACCATGTTGACATACTAACACCATGAGCCATGGTGGGGAAATATAATGGAGCCAACTGGAACCGGACTTCTCCTTACAGAGCGTCGTATAAAAAAACATCAAATTGCTGGAACTTACATGAGGCTAGGAAGGTTTAAATGAAGAAACATAACAATAATGATATTCTTATAATGTAATCCGTTTAGTATTGATTTATAAAAAATGATTGGAGGTCTGTTTAGTCCCCATTTCATTTCCCACTACAGCTCATCACGTGGACCTGTGAACATTTTTGGCGTTAATAAAAGAGATACTGAAAAACTTATGAGTTCAGACAGGCGCTAATAGCTCGATGGTGAGATAGATGGAGGGAGGGAGAGAGAGAGAGAGAGAGAGAGAGAGAGAGAGAGAGAGAGAGAGAGAGAGAGAGAGAGAGAGAGAGAGAGAGAGAGAGAGAGAGAGAGAGAGAGAGAGAGAGAGAGAGAGAGAGATATAAAGTGTAGCTAAGCCGGGCTCTGAGGGCCGGTCAGTGATTAAGGGATGGGAGGGATGAACACCAGCCACTGAGGGACTAGTGTCTATCTGTGTGAGTCCATGTGAAAGCGGGGCCGAGAAAAAGCTCAGAAACAAGAACCCACTGTCACGGTATCTTAGCAACCGTCTCTGTCTCCCAGGTGACAGGGACTGACATCACTTCCTGTTGGTGAGTGTGCATGTGTGTGTACAGAGTGTCCAAGTGTGAAGAAAAAAAATGCACAAACTGATAGGTGAATGTGTCATGAACGTACGTGTGAGGTTGAGCAAAGTTCATGCCTGTTTCTCTCCCCGTGCACGGCTGGCTCGGCTCTGCAGCTTCAGCAGCCCCTATCAGGTACACGACAGGATAGTGTGTGTTGGTGTGCAGGTTGGCACACACGATGCACGCGAGAGCACGTTTCGAAAGCAGACCGTGGGCATATATGTGGAGTCTGTGCCATGTGCGCATGCGGTCAGCCTGATTGTACGTTATGCCAAGGGAACCATTGCCAACTGACGCCATCTGGTAGGACTACTTGGCACAAGGGGACTCTCTATGGTTCCACGACATATTGGAGTAGTTAAAATTAACACTGTGACACTATTTGGCACAAAAAAGATACTGAACTATCTATTACTGTGTCTATTTCAGTCTCTCTCACACCTTAAGGGTCCAAGTTGCATTCACATGGGGGGGGGGCAGGACTGTGGAGACTCTGGCTGGCCATCACAAGCACAACATCACCATGTGCATGCAAAGCAAAAAAAACAAAACCAAATTCACAATGACTTCTTACATGATCTATACACCATAATTTTATTTTTTCCTCATAAAACAACTTTATCAATAATAATAAAAAACAAAATCTAACAAAATAAATCTGAACTGAAAGAAGACAAAAAAAAAAACATAATTTCAGATTTCTATGATAAAATTCAAAACAAAACAATTTATAGAAAAGTAGAGTTTCCAGAATCATAACATGATTGACTGTTTCCACTGGTTTGGCTTCCTCCAGTGAGAAGCATGGAGGATTAGCGTGCTCTCGGTTTGACCATTAACTTGAAAAAAAGACTAATGCTCGCATTGTCTGCCCCTAATTAACTTCAGCTGCTCAGTCCCGTAAAACAAAATCTGAAACTACTCATGATTTGTTCCTTAATAATGTTGAACATTTGTAGCAATAAAGCAACATAGCGGATGCATGTGTCCAAACTGGCAAGTGGCTGCTGAGATAGATACTAGATCCTGACGCTCAATCAGATAAGGTCCATGAGAATTTCATCCTCCATGACACTGGAGACTTGGGGCATCCCAGGCTGAGGCACAGCACCTCTCTGGCCTCCAGACATCATCATCTGACCTGCACACAGGTTTGGGATGTTTGGGGGGGGGGGATGGAGAGAGAGGAAGAGAGATGTAAATACTTTTTCAGGATTGATATTTTCCACAGAAAAATACTGTTAGGTCTTAGTCTTAATTAAACATACAGTAAGTACAATGAATCCTGGAGTTTGAATGACAATTGCATTTTAAAGTCCCGTTTTGCCCCTACATCGGATACAATAATGATACAATAATTTATTATTTGTTTATCTGTTTGAGTGTCTTTTTGTTCTTTTTTTGCACTATCCCTAGCTGCTGTAACATTGAGAATTTCCCCATTGTTGGATTAATAAAGGATTTTGAATCTTGAAATTATTTATATTAGTACACATGGTTTTCCAAATCATACCATACTTTTTCAAGCGTGTTTTTTTTTTTCTCCCATGCAGCCCTCTGTTTCAATTAATTTTGCTAGGAAGGTCAACTAAGAGGCATTTGAGATTTGACTGACATAGACAAACATCAAGGTGCTTTACTGTGGTGTACAGTCATGCATAAGTCTACTGCCTCAAAGCTCAGACGGCCGGGACTTCTAAGTCAACAATGACACTAGATGAGTCAGAAAATCAAACCTGAACAACAAATAATGAGCTCTTTAAGGTCTTTCTACATTTTACTTTGGATGCCTGACGCAACAAAAAACCCTCATCTCCCCTAATTTGGACAGTTTCTAGCAACGTGAATTTTTGTAGTTGTTTTAAATCGTTTTGGATATCTTATTCCCCTTCAAAAAACACATTTTCAATGTGATTTGTCTACTTGGGTGACATGTTTCTGAACTCTTTCCACCTCTGTGGGGGGTGCTTGCTGACCTGCCAAGGGCTGCCTCCACTGGCCCTGCATTTGAGCCCCCCCTCCTGGTGTCGGATGGACCAACTGTGGCCCTAGACGTTGGTGAGACATCATGCCTGGCATGTGAGACACCCCACCCTGCTGTAAGGACACAGAGACAGAGGAGCCACGTTAACTTCTACAAAAACGCAGACTTCCAGAAGAGCAGTTACTGTATGAGACATTTACTACAGAGCCATTTGTTGCACTCTTACTGGCTGCTGTTGGCTTAGGAGAAGACTGCGAAGCTGTGGATTGGCTCCTGGGTTTGAGAGGCGGAGTATGGGACCTTGGGGTTGGGCTTGTCCGCTTTGTGCGACCTGGTTGGGTGGAGCACCACTGACCGGCGGCTGTTGGTTGGCTGGTCCGGCTGCTCTCATCGTCATCTGAAGGAAAGTTTAAGATATCTTACATCACATTCAAGTCTTATAAGAAAAGCAATTATGACCTACTTATTAAAAAAAGAAAAATAGAACATACAGATACCGAGATTTAAAATGTCTGTAGATTTTGGTTACTCGTGAACAACACGGTCAAAGATTTGAGCAAGTGTCAGGGACTTTTTATTTTTTTTTTTTTAGAAGTGATTATCACAAGACAACTGGTATATGTTAAAAATACTTCTTTGTTGGTAATTATACAGGAGTGTTTACCACCTTAAGGTTGGTATTAATGAAGCTATTGTCTGCAATGTTTCACATGACATTAATGCAGCTTTGGAGGATAAACATGAAAGATAACGGTCATACACGGTTGATGTTAACAGTCATGTTTGGAACATGTTTGAATCCGTGCATTGTGCATGTCACATCATGCACAATGCAAAGAGTTGCTATTCAAAAATACATGTATATGCAAATGTCAATAATCAAAAATCAATAAAAAATGCTACATGAGGAACATTCAACAGGGAGTGGTGAAGTCAACACATGCTGATAGGAATTTAGCTGTGCACCAGCCTGATGCTGAGAGGTGGGATGGGAGTGACAGTGTGTCTGTGTTTTTGTACATGTATAAAACAGGATTCCTAACAAACAACAGGATAAAAACAGGATGTCCACAAAGCCTGGAATTGAGTTTAACATAGATAAAGGACTTTGTGTTGAAAAATGTGCATTGTACCGATAAAACTGTCGGGTGCAGTTCAATAAAACTTGCCATTTGCCCAGCGGAAGAGGAGAAAACCTAAAACTGAATGATGCTGAAATACAGTAAAGCTGTGGACACCCTGAACACATGTTACTTTTATGTCAAGAGGCTACTGCAGGTCTCACCATGTTGTTCTGTCTCTGCTGCTCTTCCATCATAGAGACCTGACTAACAGAGGGCATGCCCACCACCACAGACTGGACACAGGACAGATCAGAGAGAAAGGAGGAGAGGGGAAGAGTGGTGGAAGAGTGAAAAATAAAGAGGACAGTGGAGAAAAGGGTTACCAGTAAATGCATGCAAAAATCAGTGGGCACCGGGGCAGTAAAGGTGTCAACAACAGGCAGAGTGAAAGAGAAACCCAGGCAGACAAGCCAGCGCAGAGTGGGTTAATTTACCTGCTGCTGGACGTTGCCGTGGGAGACAGGAATGGGGCCAGGGGGCCTGTTGAGGAAGTTCTGGTTGGGGGCGACCTGACCAGGCTGCATCGGACCTGCACCTCCCAACTGCTACATAGAAACAGAGAGAAAGTGAAACAGCAGAAAGTATATTTTTCAACATTTTATCACCTTCACTTATCGACTCAGCATGCAGATGCGTCACTCTCACCTCTGCTTCACCTCTATACTCATTAACACGTTAAAGTTGCCAAGTACAAATACAAGTACAAGCCCTTTTTTCGTACGTCTTTTCCTCTTGTTTAGAACTAAAGGTGCCTGTGACTAACTGCTTTACTCAAGAGCACCGCTGCAGTCAAAGGGAGAACTTCAAGCTCACTGTCTCACACATTACAAGCATGTACTGTATATGTAAGTTGTTGCTAATTCTACACATGTTCGCTTGAGATTTTGTTTGGATAAATAATTAAATACATAAATACTCACAAGCCTATAAGTACAGTAAAAGCATTAGTCAACATATTTTCCACATGTAATGGGTGTTGACTGTGTTGGGCTGAAACCAAATATTCACTTTGTGAGTGTGCAGATGGAAAGCAAAAACAAACATGGATATGATGATACACCAGTGGAGACTTAACTTCAAGCACCACCTGCTGAGGTGTTCAAATTCAAGCTGGATGACTAAAGCCGTTAGCAAAAGTCTGAAGTGGAAAAAGTAATATACAGTATCTATCTGGTGTTTAACGCAGAGAAAGAAGAAAGGAAGCAACCTGTTGCTTAAAATCGCAATCTGAGACTGATAACTGCTTAAAAGGGAACATTTTGAAAGAGGCAGAAGGGCTCCTGAGTTAGCTGTGCTGTACAGGTGCTGTGGTTGCTTGTGTGTTTTTTTTACACTGAAGGAGAGACGAGGAGGAATGAGGGGGTTTCATCCCTCCTCTAAACACAAATTATTAACTACAGACTCAGGGGGAAAAAATGCAATGGAAAAACCCCTTCACCCATCCATCTTGCTGAATCTGAACAAATCACCCTGGGATTGCGCTAATGCATGGTGCGTTTTCTTTTTCTGACCAACAATAACAGAGCAACACACAGCTTTAGGTCTTGTGAGGGAACTAACAAAACAGATGCCTCTTTCTTTCTTCTCCTGTCTATGATTTATCTCCCGTCTTTAACCCAGTAACCTGTGAAATCCCGGATCACAATTTAGGGGCCGCATCAATTTGCAGGGACAAATATTCAATTTGGTCTTGCTGTAAACAGAACAAACTGCAATCTGGTTCCTGAAGAATGCCACTCCAGGATTTTACACAGAGAAACCTTAACTACTGGTCCAAATTGAAATTTTAATTACGTTAAGATTGCTGTAGCGCTTCCCTATTAGCAATGCAGCACTGAATATGTAATGATACACAAGAGCCAGAAAAAAAGAAAATCTTCATTAGAATTTCATGTCTTCTGCCTTCTCTAAATGCCCTGATGCTCAAACAAACACGGCTTCGAGTTACATATAGGGCTGACGCGCTTTTTTCGAAAAGACATAAAATTAGCAGGGTGATTAAACAAGCGCTATCACCACTGATGAGAGCAGGCTGCGAAGAGAATTTAATCTAACTCATGTAAAGCAGACAACGAGCTTCATTTTTAAATGCTGCATTGTTTCAGAGCTATGCAGCATCCCTCCTCACTGGATGCAATAAGCTGGAGTGGAGCCCTGTGATGGAAAAGACAGCTAATCCAGAGGACACATTTTAAATCACCCTGTCTCCAGGGATGAAGATGAGCAGAGAGGGAAAGTGAAATCTCCATGTCATGTGGACAAGACAGCAGCATTTGTAACCTGTAATGAACTCAGAGACAAGAAGTACTCTACCTTTAGCAGAGAGGCTGAAAGGAGGGGTCTTGTCTCTAGATTTCCTTTTCCTCCTGTCCCTAAAGATTGGCACACACCACTGCCACTCTATCGCTCCTCCTACAGCCATCCCATCCCATGTAATGTTAACATCTGGGCAGCTTGGAGTTAAAAATTCATATCTAGCCGAGTTGTGCTTTGTTTAAAGCTGAATCTACAACTTTCCACATTTTTCAAACTAAAGCAAAGACGACGGAGTCGGCATATTCGGGTATTATGAAGTTATTACGCCTTGTTGGTTTACAGTGAAATGTCATGAGGAAAATTAATGCATTTTTGAACTGCTGGGATAACATTACACTGTACAGATCGTAAAACAAGACAGGTGTAATAGGACTGGGAATGCAACTAACAATTATTTTCATTATTGATTTATCGTTTTGATTATGTTTCCGATCGGGGCTGAACAATTAATCCAAATTGTATCGAAATCGCAATATGGCCTACTGCAATTTTCAAATAGCAGGAAGTGCAATATTTGTTAAATATTGAATGATATACTGTGGTGCTGCATACTGTGGTGCTGCAGAGATGTCCTGAACTTAAGAAAGCATCTTTGTTTGGTAAAGATCCCTGCAATAATCACACCATAATCATGTTTTTCAAAGAAAAATGAGAAATAATCATGTGAAAATGATCATTCCCTTAAATATCGCAAATCACATCGCAATATCAGTCAAAATAATTGAATACAGATTTGTTTCAAAACCGTTCAGCCGATTTTTGATTAATGAAAATTGCAAAAAAATGTCCATCAAAGAAACCACCTAGTCTCACATTTAGAAAGCCAGAACCAGCTGATGTGGGGCGTTTCTGCTTAAAAATTACTTGAAACGATTGATCACTTACGAACATTTTTTAAACAAATAAACTAATCATTTCACCTCTAAATATGACAAACCCACCAACAGTATGGTAACAGTCTAATACTACAGTAAATGTGTCACTTCAGGTGTTTCACTACATAATAATCATATTAATTAAAAACAATTACAAATGTAAGCTTAAAGACTGTTTTAGGTGCTGCAAGTATTACGGTTAGCATTCAACTGTCCCTAGAAAAATGGACACTTTATAAACACTATAGGCACTGTGTAATGTATAAAGAAAAGCTTAAAAGCTGTGAAGCTCTAAACGGATGTTAACATACAGTATAATTACCATTAATAGTAACCTAACACAGTACACTGTGTTAAAGAGACAACGTTGTTGAGAATGCAATCGATTCAACATAACGAGTGCATGTATGTATTGCACCTATTATTTCCTTCACTTATGCAGAGATAATGAAGTGGGAGTGCAACAGTCAGCTAATGCTTGCGGTAGGAATTTAGCTAATGCTAGCCCCCTTCGCTTTTGCTAGAGTGAGAGACGTTAGCGGCTGCTGTGAAGATACTGGGCGCTCTAAATGAAATGTCAATAACAATGCACCTTAATGCCGTAAACAATGTTCCTCAATTCCCCCGTGCTCCTCTATAATGCCTCCTCATTATCACCTCATTTTGGTCTCCACACTGAAACCTTCCTCTCTCCCCACCAGCCCCACGTCCTCCTCCTATCACCACTCACCGCTCTGTGCTGCTGGACCTGCTTGTGGTTGGTGATGACTTGCCGGATGCCGTTGACGAAGCCGCTCTGGTCGTTAGGGATGAGGCCCATGAATATTTTTTTCTTGGATGAGTAGAGCAGCATCAGCACCCGCACTTCACATGGCGAGGTAGTGTGGGGGAAGTGTACGCAGCCGGCCTGCAGGGAGGGTCACAGGGCAGATTAAGACCTTGACTTGGGACCCATGGGTCGTAATTATGGGATGGGCTCGGGTGGGCTCGGGGACATAACCTACTACTGAGCTCCTTTGCCCAAACAAACATATCGGTTTTATAAATTGAACGCAAATGGTATTAACTTAATTCATACTGTGCCTTCACTGAGCCGTAAATCAAATTCAGGCAAAGAGGCAGAGCTCAGCTGGACTGAATACTATTAATGCCTCTGCTATTTCTCAATGGTATTACCTCATTAACAATGCACCACACTGGCAAAACCCCTATCATTATGCTCGCCTTCTGGAACTGAATCAAAACGAAACAATTAAAAAGGGTTTTGTCTGTACTGATGGCAAAGCATGTTTAAAATCATACTATCTGGTACGAAAGTGACTAAATGTATGGGCTGGAACCCCCTCTAGAGTCTTTAACACAACACTGCAACACAGCTTCATGTTCAGTCCAACTACTGGGCAGAGGTGGGACTGGCACTCAGTTGCCACTCATGGAAAATGTATTGAGCTAAACTGAATGATGGATAAGTTTGGGGGCATGAAGGGAAAACACATTTTAACCTCACAAAACTAGAGTGCTGGAAAACTTACAAAGCCATTGGCCATAATGCGGTACAGGCCTTTCAGCGACTCCACGTCTTTGTTGGTGAAGAGAAACTGAACCATTCGAGAGTTTCTGAAGAGGTGACCTAAGGTTGTCTACAGAAGGAGAGGGCAAGAGAGGGCTCAAGTTATGCATCAATAATAAGCAAGTGTCACCACACACTAAAACAAAAGCTAAAGAATATGGTCTCACCAGTAGTTGCTGTGGAATCAGCTGCATGATGAGCTTCTGTGGCCACTGGTCCGTGTTTCTGTTTGGAGACACAATGCCAGCGGTAAACTGTTTGCACAAAACAAGCCACCCTTTATAACAGATAAAGCCCATAGTGTTTGATTGGCTACTCACAGATTTTCCCCTTGGTTAACATGTACTTGACATGGCAGAGAGCGTGTCAGTTTGGTAGTTGAATCCATAGAAGAGGCTTTAGGCTTCTGCAGGAAAGGGGGGAGGTGAGGAATGACATGAAAAAAAGAGTAAAGTTAGACAGTGAGCCTATAGAACACCTGGAGTGGAACATCTTAAAATCCCACATGAACCTGTGACCAAACCAACAAAAGAAGGCTGTCAGAACCACCACACCTTCAATTCAACAAGATACGGTAAGCAGAACAAGTACAAGAGAAAATTAAGCATAAGTCCTGATTGGGTTTAGTAAAAATATGTTATGAAGATATGATATAAAATATTTGCACATTGTTTTACTGAGCTTTTTCACAGTACTGGCCCCTTAATGTTTAGAGTGGACATGAGGCTCAGAGAAACCAATTACTGAAAGATTGAAAAACAAACTACTGCTTTTAACACATTGAAATACTTTGAGAATGATTCACCTCTAGATATATTTTGTACTTTAAAAGGAGGACTGGACTGTGTGTTCTAACTGCTTTTGAATCACAACCCTAAAAGTCCCTGAGAAAGCTTACGCCGAAGTGCTGGAAAAGACACTCCAAATGACTGTCCAACCTCAGATTCAAGAGTTATGGCGGCCAACATTTTTACTTTCGCAACTAATTAAATGGACGTGTGAATTTTCTACACATACTTCTTTTAATTTGGCAAAATATAACTGCAGAGGCATTGCCTGATTATGGGGTGCATGGGTTGCTGTTGTGATACATACCCATTACACTGACTCGACTCGTGGCGAGCTAAGGATGCCTCCTAACTAACTGTCTCTTTCTGGGGGTGCTCTGGGAATGAACAACTGCTGGGGACACCAGGGAAAACCCAGGACATGCTGGGGGATTACATCTTCCAGCTGACCTTGGAGCAGTTGGAGCATATTGCTGAGGAACAGGACATGTGGGCTACCCCTGCTCACCCTTTTGCCACGGTTACCCTATTCATGACAAGCAATTAAAAAATGGGCAGATGGATGGACTTTTAAAGACCTGCAGACAACCTGTTCTTTGGTAAAATGTCAAGATTGAAAAAAAAAAAAAAAAAAAAAAAAAAGTACTTTCTAAGCGCATCAATGCTGCAACCCCACTGGGAAAACCGCCAGCAAGCTTCATCTTCAGGGCATCAATACAGGATCAATGATCAATCAATCACATATTAGTCAGGCCAATAGTAGTCCCTGTGCTGTCCATTACACATGTATTGTGATGGGTTTTCTCTGCAGACTAATGGGTTATCTAGGTTCAGGGCTCCCTAAAGCAGGAATAAAATATGGGAAGAGCAACAAAACAATCCTATCAAAAAACACTTTTACCTTAAATTAGGAGCAGACTGAAAAATGAATGTTGGCAAAAACCATTCTGGAAAGTTAGCCCACATTTGAGACAAAAAAAGCTTTCAGGAATTAACAGATTGAAATTCAGCCAAAAGAGAGCAAACCATACTGATAACACTAGACTCCGAGCAAGCTCCAGCCAAGTGTGCTGGCATCCCTTGTGAGAGTTTTTTTTAATTTTTTTTTTTTTTTTTTATCAACAACCATTTCTTCAAACAAGTGTTAGTCTCTGTAGTGTAATTCTCCTCAACATTACAGATTACTCCAGAGGAGAATCACTTACAGAGCTGAAAGCCTAATGAGCGGACTTGAGGAGGAAAGAACAGATTAAGAGCAATGCTGCATGCTCCTAATCTGTCCACTTAGGTTGTTTGCAGCTGTACATGCTCACAGGCAAGATTTAGAGTTTCCTAAGCTTCCCACTCTTATTCCTGTCCATTTAACTGACTTAGATCATTTTGACAAACAGAAGAGGGAGGATGAGACTTTAGTCGATAGAGGCGATTGATCCGAGTCCGTCCACAAACACAAACACTTGAAGGCCTCATGAGTGTGGCATAAAAGCCATTAACATCCATTTCCCTGGCTCAGCACAGCAACTGCAAACTAATTCGATTTGACCTTGAGTTAAAGCAATATTAGTAGGACGGTAAAATAATGTGCAATTAATCATACTGTACAATAATCAATGACAGGTGGTCATTACCACTCACAACAGTGAAAGCTCCTAGACAGTGATGATGGTCACGGAATGTCGGAAGTAACTGAAAAAAATCTGCTGCACATAAGTCCAATAAAACCACGACTTGCTGATTTTACAACTTCACTTAGCATAGAAAAACATTGGTTTTGTACTTTTAGCATGTGAACTTTAGAGGTGCTGGGAAGCAAATGTTGTGTCCTTTGGGCAGAGCAAGGCTATTTGTTTCTCCATGTTTCCAGTCTCCACGCTAAGCTAAGCTAAGCGGCTGCTGGCTGTCGTCTCATATTTACCGTACAGACATGAGAGTGGAATCAATCTTTTCATCTAACTCTCAGCAAGAAAGGCAATATGTCCACTTCCCAAAATGTTGAACTGTTCCTTTAACTGACTTCTGTCGCCTTAAACTAGAGGACTAAAGTATGGGACCACTGAACTAGGATAGCTTTCACCTCAGCCACAACGCTGAGCTTTACTCCTACAAACCATTTAACATTCAGTACTAATACGTGATTCTAATCAAACTGCAGGGATTGATTTAAACACTTTCTCTTAAACGTGTATAATACTGCTTTATTTTCAGGGGACCAACTATTCAAAATCAGACCTTTTACTAGGTATTACCTCTTGCCACTCCAAAACACCGGTCCATGCCACAATCTTATTGGCCACACCTGGCTGCTGTCCAATGGGATTTGGATTGCCTTGAGCTCCAGGCACACCAGACTGTCAAGAAAATAGAAGAGGAGGAGGTTACATGTACAATTTAAGACCTTTTCAAGAAATACAAGTGCACCTGTCGATTCAAAGGAAGAAAACAGACTATTAGAGAATAATATAAAGCACGTAATTCTGTACAACTGATTAAACTGAATAATTAAGTATTAGATTTGCCTTTTTTTGGTTTTTTTTATGAAGTAATCTTTATTAACATACGATTCACAAGTATGTTGTAAAACAAGAGAGAAGAATTAATGAATGAATGAAAAACAGAGGGAAAGGGAATCTCCTCTGGTTTTCATCTGATAGCAGTGCAAACATTTAAAATTCATTTTGATATTAGACTTCAGACAGTGTGTTAGTCTGCAAACTCAGCTCCAGGCTGCTGGCAGTACAGTATCACAGACTAAAGTCTTGGTTCTCTAATATCTAACTCGAGTCAGGCCACTTACCTTTAAAAATATCAACATGATTTAAACATTGACTTAACAAGGGGGTGAGAATACCAAATCGGTTATTTAAACTCCACAGAATGCTGGCTATGATAACAAACCTACTGTCATGACATATAACTCAATACAAGGTGGTTAACAGCAAACATTGCACATTAAAGGATCCTTCTCCCAATCTCCCAATCTTCTAAAACGTAGCCTTATACTGCTTCAACCCATGTTTCCCAACAAGAGAAATGTAGGTGTCATGTTTGACTCTGCGTTCAAATTCGACAAACAAATCATTTCAGTCAGCAGCAGTAGCTTTGTTCACACTAGGTTGATCGCAAAAATAAAAAAAAAACTTTTCTTCCTTTTAGAGATCTGGAGATTTTCTTACATGCTTTTGTACCTTAGAGGATGCTGTCTAAATTAAATAAAGTTCTTTAAAGCAAGTTTTTTTCTTTTCTTTTTTCGATCAACCTGGTGTGTTTCTTAGGTGTTTAAAAGCTATTTAGATTCGACAAAATGTGTGTATTTCAGCCCTCAGTGAAATCTGTACTGCCAATTCCCCACCTCACCTTGTAAAGTTTCATGATTTCGCAGGTGATTTGATAACTAACAAGCAATTATAGTTGAATATTAAATATATAACAAGAACACTGGAAAAAACTGCTTCTAGCCCACCATGTTCCTGAAAACAAGATAAACGTAAATCCGGCCTTGTCCCATCTTATTTTTCATTCTGTTGAGTTTTATGACGGTTAGCAACCATAAGGGCATTACTGCCATCCGCTGGACTGTCACTTGACCCATCTATTCCGGCATTGCTATGGCATGTGTGAAAAGGCGCAAGACGGAAGTGTTCCTGAATGTAGTGCATGTGTGAATAGTGAAAATCACTAGCGGTGCCTAAAAAGGCTATCTCAGTAATTTACCGGGAACTATGTGTGTAAGAGGCTTTAGACCCCTGCAACTCTCTGTATGTTTAAGTCAGTAAGCCTTCCCTTACTTTACTTACTTAAGTACAAGAGATGCAACACAAATATTGGTTGGGATTTCAAACTGCAACTATAGCACCCCCTTAAGACAATTAGTATAATTCTGAAATTGTTTGTATGCAGTAAAGATATGCCACAGTTCAGTAATAGCTCTATTACACTACAGGAACTTAATGGCCTGTATTTGGGGCTGCGCCCCAACCTGAATCTATTGTGTTTTCACTGTGTTTTACAAACCGGAATATTTTGGATGAACGTCACTGAAAAGGTGCCAACAATCTTAAGTTTGCACAGACAAATAAATAACAAGGCAGCAAGACATACATACACATATTCTGAATCAGAATATAACCTTTATATTAAAACACACTCCTTTGCAGTGCTTATCTAAACACATGCCCTGCATTATTAAAGGAATAGTGCTAGATGAGAAGATTGGTTCCGCTGCCAGCAGGGGAAAAATAGCTCGCCTGGTTAGGTAATCTCTCTCTACAATCACCTCCATTGTCATTAGTGAGCTCACTAATGATCACATTATATCTAGTATGCAATGGTTGCATGTTAAGTTACGGGTCGTCAAGCTTCTGTAGTGGAAAACGTCCGTAAAAAATGATCACAACCTACCATGTTGGGCTGTGAAGGCGCTGTAGGCTGATTCACGCTGGGTTGCTGCTGAGGTGGTGCCTGCGGCGGCTGATTGGGTACAGGCTGTCCTGGGGGTGGGACTTGCTGCTGCTGATTGGGAGCAACTTGTGGCATCATGGGCTGTGATGCTGTAGTGACTGTTGCGATGTTGGGCTGAGGGAGCTTCACCCCAGGGACTGATGGGATGGTTGGCTGACTGGGGAACGGAGGACCTTGATTGACCATTCCTGGGACTAGAGGAGGCAGAGAGAACACAAAAGTCAGAACATATACCACGTTTAAAAACATGTAAAAAAAAAAAAAAAAAAAAAAAAAAAGGCACATGACCATTACTGAACACTGCTCTAAAAAAAAGCCATTCTGACCTTTACGCAAATGTTTGGTTACTTTTAGTCTTTACTAATCTAAAAACCATCTCAGAAAAAGAGACAATAAGCTTTACTGTAAAATGCAGACACAGTCACACACACAGTGTGCAGACAGAGACGCCGCGACTAAAACCTTGGCTAGCAAAAATTGTTCACAAAATGTCCACTGGTAACTCACAGCGACTCTTCTGGTTGTTGGCCTGATCCACAGCCATCTGTGCAGCCACCTGAGCAGCAGTCATGGGGGCTGGATTCTGTCAGCAAGCAGATTAAAGGAAGACAATGCTGAGTGAAACGTTTTAGGGAAGGAACATAAACACCACTGTCTGAAACTGAGCCAAAAGCCAGCGGCAGGAATTAGTCTCCAGGAAGCTTTACGCTGTGTGGCTGCTTGCCCATTACCTGATAAGGGTGGGCTGGGTTGATGGGTGGAAGGGGCTGTGAAGGTCCGCCAAGAGACTGACTGACAGGCAGCGGCTGAGGAGGGAGGACAGGTTTGAGTGGCCCAGGTCCTCCACCTGAGGAAACTGGAGACAGACAGTGGGATGAGCTTTGAGTTTGTACACAGTTTTGTAAACTTCATGTAGGAGTAAAACAGTGTAGTGGAAAATGACTGCCTTAATGTTAAACAACATGTATAACTGAATGATATGTTATTCAGTTACGCAGTAAATTTAATCAGTTAGTAGTTGTGCATGTGTCCTCAGATAACACTGTTTTGTACAGAACTGTCCCCGGGACAGGTGAAGTAAACAGAACTATTGAAATGTTGAATTGGGATACCATCCTGATATTGATTAACTGGCAACTAAGGTAAATGTCGCCACTATTGAAAACAGCCTACGTCAGAAGCGAGAAATACAACCATTGACTGGCATCTTGGTATCTTGGATTGGCAGGAGGAGGAGCAATAAGGCTTTACAACCATGTCACTGTGTCCAGAGTTTTAGTCTTGTCGCTGCAGAGTCAAGACTCTGGTGGTGATGGCGCAGTGGATATGACACATGCCTTTGGTGTGGGAGACCTGGGTTCAATTCCCACTGTGATACATCAACCAATGTGTCCCTCAGCAAGACACTTAACCCCTAGTTGCTCCAGAGGCGTGCAACCTCTAATATATATAGCAACTGTAAGTCACTTTGGATAAAAGCGTCAGCTAAATGACATGTAATGTAAAAGACTCAGAACTTTGTAGTATTCTTTTGTAATAAAGTATTTCAATTGAAGACCTCTTCCCCGGGTGATTTTTCCACCAGTAAAAAGTACTTTGTACTATAAAATAAAAGGACTTCACACACCGATCACAGAAAGGTGCAGGAGTAACCATTAGGTCTTCTTTAGGTCTTTATTTACGACTGCTGAAGCTACCACCAATTACAGATTGGCTTCACATCATCAATCACATCGTCTTGCAGTGGAATTGTGTGAAATTTTGAATATCTCCTGCAGCAGTTAACATGTGAAATTAGCAACTAGTATCTTACAACCATATTATTCGGGATGTAATTACAGGAAACTGGGCAAAATGAAATATGATCAAAACCAGACTTGGAGCTTGGAGGAAAGTCTGCTGCTGGTAGAGGAGGTACCTCAGAGAAAACGAATAATAAAAGGGCAATTTAGCACCACAGTGAAAAGCACAGACAAAAAAAGATGCATGGAAGGAGATTACAGACAACATTAATGCCAGCTTTACTCTCCTCATTCGCAGCCCTGAAGAATGCAAAAAAAAAAGAAAGAAGTGGTGTAACATCCTATCAAAAGTGTGTCTGGAGATAAGAAGCTTACAATAATGCAGCTGCTACAACTGGGAAACTATAAAACTGAACAACACTATTCTGCATGTTGCTACAGATAACATATTGGTAATTATGAACAGTGCTATACTGTACAAGCATTCTTAGAAGGTGTGTACGTGGCTCTGTCTGCATCATGTAAGGACGTTAAGATTTATTTATACAGTATAGCACTTTTCAAAACAAAAGTTACAAAATGCTTCACTTTTTTTTTTTATATTTGCATTTTCTGCAGACATCTATGATCATGTCTGGCTGAGACCTCTGCCACTCTCGTAAAGATAAAAATAATTAAAAAAAATAATTCAGTCAAAAGGAATTAAAGTTAAGTAGCTCCCATAAGAGAGTTATTTTAGTGCATAAGTTCTGGGTTGTAAAACAGCTATCTATTGTAGGGTTTCATGATAGTAATTATCCCTCATGTTGTTTATGAAGGAATGAACTGCTTTACCTGTGAACCACAAAAAAACTCTGCTTATTCACAGATACTGATTAAAACTGGAGAGCCAAAAAACATCACATTAAAACATACAATAAATATTGTTAAACATATCCTCACAGTCTAATGCAAATTTACTTATTTCAGAAGACATTTAAATTGATTTGGACAGACTGGTCTCACCGCAGTGGCCCTCAAACAATTCGAATCTGACCCATGGGCCTTTGCTGCGTGTCATTCCCTCTCTATGTGTACTATTTAATAAAACATATTCTTAAAAAAAAAAAAAAAAAGAAACGTGTTAAATGTTGTTTCTCACCAGGAAGTGAGATGCCTCTGACTAGGACCATGTGGAAGGGGTCCTGACTGTAGTCTGGATGGGGTTCAACCGCACCACCTCCTGAAGACGCCCGCTCAAACAAAGACCTTAGAGCGGGCAATTTCCGAGGAGCCACCACAGAGAAGTGAATTCCTCTCTAAGATATGTGAAAATAAAATACATTCAATGCTCAATTTGCTTTTTATCAAATCAAGTAAATCAAATACAAATACCCCTGACCCATCCATAGAATACCTATAACAAAAATAATGACACAATTAAGTTTGTCACAAGTACTTCATGGAGACGATATAAGTGATAACTCACATCTCTGATGATTTTGACCAAGTTGTCTGCTGTGCAGCCAGTGTAGCTGACACTCTCCACAGCAGGAAGCAGGTATGGTGGAGAATTACACAGTAGCACACACACCTTGTGGGTTTGACCTCTTGTAAAGGTAGAAAAAGAGAAAGCAAAAAGCTACGATTTTCAAGTCACTTTTTTTTTTACTTGAATTTAATGTAAGAATTTTATGGAGGGCATCAGAGGAACCACAGGTAAAACACTGGAGTGCTTCATCGCTCAGTTGTTGTGGTTGTTACTTAGAAAATCTAAAGCGCAGTCTGTAGATCTGTTTACAGCCATTTCAATGGAGACACTCTATGTGTGTGTTTTGCATGGTTTTCTTGCCCTTAGTAGATCAAACAGTAGGACAATTCTCTACCACCACACCATAACAACAACTTTGCCGGTATCAAGCAAAAAACATGGTTGTTACATGTTATATCATTTTTTTACAGAAGCAATATAGTTAATATAGTTATAGTATTGTAGTAATATAGTTATAGTATTATAGTACTATAGGGATCATTGTAACAATCACTCCATTGGAGGTGGTGATGGTACTTTGAAAATGTGTAGACAGTTCAAAGTTCTGGCTGTGGCTCCTAACGATCACAAAAACAATGTAATTGAGAAAAACAACTATTTTGCAAATTACATTTTGTAAGTAAACTCTTATTTTGTCTTGTGTTCTGACGGGGAATTCAAACAGATCCACGGAAAAAGGATTAAGAGAAATTTGACAGTTCAAGGTGCTTTCACTATTGATTTGTTTAACTGTTTTTTAAGTTCAATTACTGCAACATCTTTCCAAAAGCCAATGAGTAATCGTGTTAAATAATCGTGATTTCAATACTGACAAAAATAATTGTGATTTAAATTTTTCAGAATCGAGCAGCCCTAGTATAAATGAACAGTGCAAAACAAAAAGACTGCCTTACATTTGCTCCCTCATTTTCTTAAAGTCATCAAAGAGCTGCAAGGCCACAGAGAGTCCCTCTGCAATTAGACTACAGCTTTCTGCTCCGCCACCCATGAACCTGTGTGAAGAAACAGGGTCATATTTAATATTTGCAAAAATCATACTGTCTTATTGATCTGTTATGATAAAATAAAGCGATACGAAACCACAGGAACGCCAACTCTATAATAATTAAGTAGATCATTTTAACAATTTACTGGATGCTGTCGATCCACGAGACAAACTCAAAGGCAGAGCTGGTTGGTGCGTGACATTGGACATATGACTCAGGAGCACAGTCCACTGTGTTAAACACCACAAGACCATACTGTGTCCCTCCATACTAGAAGGACAAAACAAACATGGGAATATGTATATTAGCAACATTGACAAAGTTTTTCTAAGCAATACATTTATGAAACCAATGACAAAGAATGTGAGTTGAAACATTTAAAAAAAAAAAGGAGGGGGAAACACTTACATCTCCACCGAAATCTGTTTCTGCTGGGGGCCCTCCATTGAAATATCTATGGTGGATAAAATTAAAAAATAAAACAGATGCATTTAGAAATGACAACATGAATAATACAGGAATAACTTTGCAAATGGGAAATTAGTGTTCTTACTCAATAGCTGGCAGTATGTAATTTTTCCTTAGAGATTCAAAGTAAGGTCCAAGGTTTGCGGTCCCTTCGATGACAAACACCACATCAGCCACCTGGTTGGTCCCGGGCTTAGTGGACGGCTCCATGAGTGCCGAACCTGCCACCATGGATCTGGACAAGAAGAGGGGACATATTTTACATTTTATGCAAGTGCAATATCCATGATATAGCAGAAAAATCTATTAGAGCGTTTCCAATGCAGGAACTTTACTTGCCTTTCAACCGGAAGAACTAGGGATTACATTTATTTCCTGAATTTTAGATCCTAACTCAAAAGTAACACAACAACAGCACTACTTTACAAGCATTCAAGCTTCCCAATGCTCATTACTCATTGGTGGAAAGTAAATAAGTACATTTACTCAAGTACTGTACTTAAGTAAAAATTCTAGTACCTGTACTTTGCCTAAGTATTTCTATTTTATGCTATGCTTTTATGCATTACATTACATGTCATTTAGCTGACGCTTTTATCCAAAGCAACATACAATTGCTATATATGCTGTATGTCAGAGGTCGCACGCCTCTGGAGCAACTATGGGTTAAGTGTCTTGCTCAGGGACACATTGGTTGATGTATCACAGTGGGAATTGAACCCAGGTCTCACACACCATATGCATATGTCATATCCACTGCGCCATCACCACTATTTACACCTATACTCCACTATTTATACTATCCCATTTTGAAAGCCAATATTGTATATTTTACTCTACATTTATTTGACAGCGTTGGCTACTTTGCCGAGTCAGATTGTTAGTACAAAATATAGCTCAACAAATGAATGATGATGTATTGTTACCCAGTATAAAAAGTCGTTGAAATTAGCTCCACCGTTACCAGCGGCGACATTAAAGTGATGCACACATTAATGCCTCAATTTTCAGAATAATAGAGTATTATAATATTATTCAGAAAAGGGGCACACCACTTACTTAAGAACGATTTTGAATGCAGGACGTTTATTTATAACAGAGTATTTCTACACTATGGTATTGCTAGAGTACTTCTTCCACAACTGTCATTACTACTGATTGCATAGAAATCGGCAACTAAATTAGTCGGGGCCATTCTCTAGAATATAGAGAAATAAACAACTGCAGTTTTTGAGGTAATAATAGTACATTTATTTATGTTAATTCTGTTTGAAGTCTGACATTTTGCTTAATGGTCCAGATCTTTTTACTTTCCTCTATTCGTAAACGCACATATAAACTGTACATATAAAAAACCTCACACATGTAAATAGCTTAATTTTATCACCTCTTATTTCTTCACTCGACACATTACACTGGTGGGAGACAGAGAGAACGAACCACGTATAAAAGCTGTGTCGCTTCAAGTTCTGCTGAACCCAAGAGAGAAAGTGAGAAGTTAGGTAGCTAAAGATACTGTGCACTGACTAACAAGGTAATATTATCCAACCTAACTGACTGCTAAAAAGAAGCGTCCCTGCTAAATGCTATGAGTCCTTTTCTGTGCTCTGGTAAGTGAGAAAACGAAAGCAAAAGGAGTCTGCACGGCCAAAACACACACACAACTGCACAAAATACATTCAGTGTTAGCTTAGCTAGGTAAACGTCAGCGATTTAAGCTATATTTGTTAAAAATATCTTTAACTATCCCACCGTCTAGCTAGCTAGAAAGTGATGTGGACTGACCTGGTGGTTTCCGGCTGCCAGTCGAATCGTGAGATTACTTAGCTAAACACAAATATAACGTATAATATATAATATTCATTTAGAACTAGCTCAATGCTAGCATAATTTCATTTGTTGTATTTTTGACGGAAGTGACAAAAACCGACCCGCCCACAAAATGTGACGTAACCAACATTTTCTTCGTCTCGGGGGTGCTGCCTCCTACAGTTCAAAAATCTTGAACCAAGCTGCCCGTAGCATCCAAACCCACATGTTCATCATGTCGCAAGTAGCCTAAGCAGTATGTGCCAGAATCTGCCTTTGGAGCGGGGGAAAGTATGTTGTTGCATGTCATTGGGCATTTTAAGTGTGTATGTGGAAATCATGGAGCATTCTTAGTGGGTATACTGCGTATACCTGCTTATCACTTGAGCCTAAGGTAGCCTGCATTTATTTGTATAACACCTTTTAATACCAAGGCAATTCGAAGTGCTTTTTACATGAGATATAAAAAAGAAATTACATACACACAAGATAATAATCGCCCCAAATAAAGGCAGTGGCAAACAGAAAAGCTTTAAACTGCAAAGCAATGGTAGTTGGAGCAGGCCTCAAGAGGTCCCCAGATGACCTGATATCTAGACGGTTCATAACAATGCAGCCAGAAATGTATTTTGGCGCTAAATCATACATGCTTTATCAACCAACAGTAGTATTGTAAATGAATTAGCCTATTTGACACTCATGAGGCTAGTGCAGAGATCTGAGAACTAGAGTGATGTATTTCACTTTCTTGAATTGGTTTGTTGTCTGAATATCTTTGAACAATTCTGTTAGGAAACTGACTAAATTTAATTACAAATGAATTACAAATTATGAATGTGCAACTGTCCCTAATTGATGGCTGCCTAATATTCTTCAGCTAAACTATTTTTCTATTTATTCTTGTGCATTCAGTTCAGATCCAAGTTTAATTTATTCAACTTCTGTGGCTGCACTTCTATCGAGCAAGCTGCTGCTTTATTAAACAAAGGCACTTAAAAGATTACCCACATTGAGAGTAAATGGATCTTGGAAGCACGAGGTCATCAGTGTCATCATAACATCAATGTTATCTTGGCTTAAATCTCTTAACCTCACTTTTTGAAGGTGTTCCGCTAGTGGCATTAGTCATGAAAGAGGTCATGTGTTATCGCATCTGCCTCAAATCCATCTAATGGCCATCCTGAAATAGACAGAGCCAGGGATCTTTTTTAAGAGCAAAACTGAGAATCAACACAAAACTTAAAATTCTGACTTGCAAAGACTAGCATCACACAATTAACCACTGCTTTTTACAGATTACAGGGACAGAGACATGATTGTCAGTGTTGTTCTATTGCCCAGCTCAAGATCATGTTCAGATTTGTCTTATAAAAAACAAACATGTTTGATTTAACCGTGGAGCTAAGAGTGGTCTGATGCTCAGTCTGGAGGGGACCCCAGCCCTCACTGAATATTGACCTTCAGCATGCTTCTTACAGAAAGCACGTAGAGTGAGGTGACTCATGCACCATTCAAGGATCAGCCCATACATAGCATGTTACACTTTTGCAGGGGGCATGGGAAAATCATGCAAGAAGTGTCTATTTGATTAAAGCAAAAGTACAAGACTCCTGACAGACATGAAGACATGAAGCTACTCAAACCTGAAGGTACTAAACTTACTTTCTTCAGAGATTGACAGATGCGTTTCTAGATACTGCCTGGAACTTCATCACTGTTTTTTCAGAGTACGTCATAGCAGTAATTCCAGAGCGATCATGTAAGCCTTGAAATATGTAATATATTACTGATGACAGATCAGCTTATAGAAACATCAGGTGTGTTTTAGACTAAACCTTCCCACCGCAAAGAAAATATAGTGTATTCTTTTTCTTCTTGCGTTTAAAACAGAGCTCTCTTCAAGAACACTGGATATTTCTAAGTGCTGTTGAACCAGATCTCCAGAAGATGTCAGCAAATATCTACAGTAAGTACAGTAGATTCCTGGTCTTTCATCAGAGAGACAAGGTTACAGATTGAAACTTAAAGGGCCTTGCTATGGTGTATCTATATATTTAGACTAAGTAAAGTCACATAAAGAAAAAGCTCCAGGTGATAATAAAATGTATCTTCTAACCATTATCTTATTGCTATCTAAATGAACATAAAATGTTGATGATTTGATACTTGATACACTGAACGTGGTTGTCAGGTTTAAGCTGGTTTGCATTCCCTCCAAAACCTCAGAGCCGAAAATAGCAATCAGCATGATAACCTGCCGTCGGATCAGCACAAGGCACCAGCGGCTAACCTGTAGTTGTAACACATCGGCGCATTTCTGTGGATCCAACATAGCATCTAGTCCCCTGTGGCACTGCCAGCCAGTCAGCTCAGCACAGCGTTCAGCAAAGGGCTTCAGAGCTCATCAAACTCAAAACCACTCACAGAAACAATGCTCCGTATCAATTTAACCCAAACTCTCGGGAGGGCAACAAGCTGTGGGCTCAAGCGGCTTTTCCATTTGGGCGTCAGTGAGCAGGGCTGCTTCCATAAAAGTTCATCTGAGGGTAGGTTCATGCCCAAGGCTACCCCATGGATGCAAAAATTAAACCTCACACAGAGCTTTTTTCTTTGACTGAGCTATATGGCCAAATTAAACTGACAGAATTGTTTGTGAATGTTTGTGTGTGTGTGTTTGAATGTGCATACGTAGGCACCCTTTTAGTTTGCAACTCTGATGCTTTCTGCTGCTCTGAGGGATGTGCTGTGTGTCTCGCTGCTTTGAACTTCCACACACAGTGCCAGCAGTTGCCAAGCAATTACAGAAAGCCTGCTCTCCGTGAGTGCCTTTGGGAAAACCAGACAATGTTTTCTTTTTTTGTTTTTGTTTGGTCAAAGAATGACATAATAAAATATGAATGAGAAATATGGTCGGTGCCTCGACGCTCCATGTCTGCGAGGTCCAGGTGGTGTGGTAAAGACAATCCGTCTCCTGATTGTGGTACCCAGCTGGGTCGCTGAGGGCCAGATGGTCTGCTCACAACAGGTAATCACAGCCAGCATGCTGATACACTAACATCCACACAAATGGGTTACCAAAACTACCCAGAGCATTTGGGATGCTGTGACAGTACCCTCCTCTGCCGGTCTCTGGGGCTTTTTCTATTGTGTCTGGCAATGGTGCTGTGCAGTAGAAGTAGGGGGCGTAATGAAAAGGGGCTTGAATACGGACTTGTACTCCCATTTCTTAAATGGCAAGATATTCATTTTGTAAATAAATCCACTTTCATAAATTCCTCTTTCTAGTATTCCTCATTTGAAGCCATGCTAGCAGAGATATAATGTCAAAGGATGTTTCACAGAAGTTTCTGTTTACAATTCACTTCTTCCATGAAAGCAATTTACAGAGAAGGTCAGATCCTGGGGCCCAGCTCCTGTTTTAAAACATAGCTTCCCTGCAGAGGCAAGCTACAGTACTTTAATACCTCTACTGGTTGAGGTTTCCACTTGCATGCATTCATTAAATTCATTGTTTTGAAATGTTTTGTATATTATTTATAGTGTTGGAATAAAATGTTAAAAACTATATACGTGGCATAATAAGTGGTCTTATAAAAAGGTCGGAGTCCTTTTGCGCAGTGCTTTCAAGATAAGAAAACAAAAGTTTTGAGTCCCAGTCACGAAAGGTTTTTCTGGCGTGTAGGTGGTGCAGCTAATGTAATGGTATAAAGTGAAATTGAACATGTTACATAAAGATGGCAAATGTCAAGAATTGTAATACTATTACTAAGTATTACCCAAAGCTATTGCATTCGTCTTTAATGATGCAGTGGAATTTATTATCATCATGGATAATAATCAGATAAATTAGCATTAAGAGCTAATGCCTTGTTGTCAGCTTACTTTAGATAAATCCGTCCAGTGTGTTACGAACAGCTCTATATTGCACACACCTCCCCCAGTCTCTAACTTCCTCCCCTCCCTCTCTCCCCTCTTACAGCTCACTGAACTGAGTGAAATGTCTTTCCGACTAAATGATTTTTTTTTTGCACGGTGGGAACGTTGCCATGGAGACAGCAGTCCCCCCCCCCCCCCCCACCCCTCCTTCCACTTTTCTCTCTCAACAGTCTACAGCATTAAAGCTGTGCTAACTGGTGTGTTGTCACGTGTGTATGTGCACGTGTGTGTGTGTGTTTCGCTCTTGTTGAACTGTTAACACTGTCAGTATGCTGCAGGTGCCCCGTGATGAGTGTGTTTATATACAGCGCTATCCTCCTCCACTTCCAGTCTCCACTTCTACACACATCCCGCATGCAGCTATCCCCTCTCTTCTTCAGGTTTTCCCATTTGTGTCCTCCTCCTCCTCCTCCACTCTGGCATTCTCCCGCTCTTCATCCTCCTTCATTTGCTTAATCCTCTCCTACTCCTCCTTCTCTGTCATTCCCCTGCACATCTGAGCTCGGTCTTCCTCCTCTCTCTCTGCTGCTGAAGCCCTGGTGTTGCAGATTGCTACTGGTGTGCATCTTCGTTTTATCGAGACATAATAACCACATGACAAATAATATGAGTGTTTTAAAAATAAAAGGAGACAACAAAGAAGTAGGGCAGATGGAGCAAAAGCACACAGGGCAGGCAGCCGTGCTCCATTTTGCATTTAGGGAAATGCGGCCACAATAAAGAATTCATGACAAAGTGGCTAAATAATTACACACGACTTACAGAAATGCACAGCAGAAAGTCAGAGAGCTTGGTGATAAAAAAAAAAAAAAAAAGTTGGGTTCAGGCTGCTTCTATCCAGGAAGAGTGTCTTACCTCCCATGCCTGAGTCAAATATAGACTGTGTACATCTGAAATGCCCAGGGCCTTGCATACTATATATAGCACACTGCCTGGTGTGTGACAGTAGCTTCACCACCTTTCCTGCCTCCCCACCCGGTAGATTAAAAGAAGTCAGAAATACGAAGTTGGATGATACATATCCTTTATTTCCGTTATCATTGCTTCAGCCACACTGTTACTTACACATTCATCGATATCCTGCGACCTGGTACAGCTGTCCCGACTCAAACAATCACCCTGACTGAACCCCTCACTCAAATTCTCAGCTTTAACCAATACAAAAATTAAACCTCTTGAATAAATTGTATATATAAAAAACAATTGAAAATCAAAAAGAATACCAATTCGAGATAAATACAGCATAAACAAAATTATTTCATCATTGTTTTTGACCACATAGATAAACAATTGCTAGGTCTCCATTTAGTCGTCATTAGTAGTATTAGTATCAAGTTCATTGTCAGATTTTGCTTAAAGCATCACTTATATAATTTTCCATTGCATCAAGTTGACATCATTCATGTTAATATAAGCATGCAAACATGTTTTCCCATGACCATTCAGAACTGCACTAACACGAGAAGACAGCGAGAGAGAATAGAGAGGACGGAAGGGGGGGTGTCATACACAGAAAGAAAGAGGGCAAGATGGAAGGATGTGAGATAGCAGTCCCTCTGCTATCTCACTGGAAGGTGGGGTGGGGGGAGGATAGTTAAAAAAATAGAGGGAGAAATGGATAGGTGTGAGGGGGAGGTAGAGGAAGGTAAGGATTGCTGGAGGAAAAAATGAGTAATCAGACAGTAATCAGACGGACAAAAACAGAAAGAGAGGGAGGTGGCGGACAGAGGGAGGAAGAGAATAAAGGGATGTGCTGGTTCCACTGTGAGTTTTGTAATCTATCACCAGGCAGTAACGCAAGGGCTAAATAGGGTAGAAACAAGCAAAGAGATAGAGAGGCTGGGAAAGAGAGACTTATTGGGCCTCGAGACCAATGGATCAATACCATATCTCAACCATATATCATACTTAGTCAAGCTGATCAATAATCCCCTAGCTGACAAACCACACAGAATACCTGCAGGTATGATGTGGAATGTGTCACCCCCCCCCCCGTATACCTGATCAAGCACACTGGTAATTCTCACTGCACCTGCACGGAAAAAGGTAAATATAAAGAAACTAGATCCCTACCCTGAAACATGCACACACTCCAACATAGACGTGTGTGTGCGAGAGGATGAGAAAGAAATGGCAATGATAGCAATACAAGTAGCTGTAGTGAGGTGTTGTACTGTTGTTTTTCTGAGGTTACAGTAGTAGTCGTAGTAGCGATGACATACATGGCTTTATAAGCCTGTATCGGTTTACACAGGAAGTGCACAGGCGCTTGTTTTCTCACAACACCTCCTCTCTGTTGTCTTGCTTTAAGGGGGATCTAAATTTGTCATGATCTGTAGGCCGTACAAAATAAGCCTCAAATGTTTGTTTGTTTTTTCCTTCATTTTTTTTCACGTTCCTTTCTCGTAAATTTAATCAAAACACACCCAACAATTCAATTTTCAATCACTGTGCCATCTGTTTTTTTTCCCTTGGACATACAGTACACAAATTACTGAAAGAAGTACACGATCAACACAGTTACTTACATCAGGCAAAAGATTAGAGAGGAGAGGAGGGTTGAATGATTGGCAGCTGATTTCAGAGACGACATAGACAATACAAACTAATGTCTATGAAAGACAGTGTTTCCCCACCTAGTGCAATGAGGCACGTATAGTACACACACACACACTCTCACACACACACACACACACACACACACACACACACACACACACACACACACACACACACACACACACACACACACACAAAATGGCTCCTTGTTAAGACACGGGACAGAAGACACATTTGGCCCAGAGACAAGCATTTCTGTGTCTGTGGATGCCGGGATTTGGGAAGTGAGGGAGGCGAAGAGTGAAAAAGGACGAGGGAGGAAGTAAGCACGGAAACGTGTCACACACAAGGTCACAGTGACGCACAGACATACAAACACACACACACACACACACAGACGCGCACAAATACAAAACAAACGCCCACAAACACGGAAACACACACTAATAAAAGCAACACGGACGTGTGTGTCCTTCTAAAGTCTTGTCAGGGACATGATGTGGACTTGAAGATAATCATTTTCTCAGTTGAAGCTGGACGATGACTTCTTGAGAAAAGAAAAAAAAGTTCTGGAATGATAGAAAAATAAAATAGAGTGGTGATATCCTTTCCTGTGGGATACATCCTCTGGCGAATGCACTCCAAACAGATGCTGGTCCGATCCTAAACGCAGGTTTCATTCAACCTGTGTAGTCCTACATTAGGAAAAGTCTGCTGGTTTAGCCAGAAAACCAGTCTCTCGGAAGCTCACACCATCGCATCCTCAGTGGACTGTTAAAATGGCATGAATAAACTCCTTTCCTGATTCCTGGTTATATGTGTACTGTATCACACAAACAACAGAGCAAAATAATCAAAGAAATATTGATGAGCACCATGAGAATGGTGACAAAAAAGTATGAGGAAGAGGGACACATTTCAAGGTTGTGTAACATGCTTAAACCAATTAGTCTGTCCTCCTTTATTGCTCCTCTGACATCAATAAAGACCACTGGACGCTTTGTCGTCTTTCCTCTGGGGAAAATAAGCGAGTTAAGTCTGAAACAAGAGGAACAAGAGGCGTCCAAAATGGCCAGGAGAATCCTCCTCGAATGTTTTGTTCTGCTATGTACTATGTTAGATTTTTTTTCCCATACAGTACTGCATATACTGTACACCAATATTGCAAAGAAAAATATCGACATAGTGATTTTCTTCTTTTATAGTCTGTACAAGGGCATGAACCTTTGGTCCTGGTTGAAATGACCATTCTAGGATGGCTTTCTTTTTTTTTTCTTTTTTTTTCTTTTGAAGAGAGAAAAGTCACATCACACTCCTCCTAGATGAAATACTACACTAATCTGAAGCACACATGAACTACGCACATACTACAAACTCTGTGTGTATTTGTGTGTGTGTGTGTGTGTGTGTGTGTGTGTGTGTGTGTGTGTGTGTGTGTGTGTGTGTGTGTTGTGTGTGTTCGTTCCCTTGCTAGATCACAAATTTACAGCCGAACTCAGTCCTACAGTACCATTTAGTGTCTGCATGTGTTTGTAAATGTGGAGTCTGATGCTCAAAGTGTAGGATGTGATGGATGTTATTTTTTTTCCCCAGCTTCAGCACAGGACTTGGAGGATTCATTAGCAGGGGCAAGACAGCACTAGCAGTTGGACACTAGCAGTGTCTCCGCGTCTCTCTTTCTTTGATGGAGAGAATTATTCACAGATGAGAGGAAAGAAAGGAAAGTCTGGAGCTGGAGAGATGGTAATGACCTGAGGAAAGAGGGGATAAGGGAGAAGAGGCAGATTAAGTAAGAGAGAGATGGTAGGGGGGAGAGAGAATATATAAACAGTATGCAGTATTGTAAATTTAGAGGGAGGAGGGGGAAATGCATTACATAACCCATAACATCTAGATTATGAAGATGCTTTTGCCTTAGAGCTCCTACATCTGACAGCACCACAGCCTCCACTTTATCACATACTCACAGTTAGGTCATGTTTTTAAAGACTCAACCAGTTTTCCTGTGTAAATCTGACTTAGGAGCATCTGCTGCACAGTAACATGGATGTACTTCCAATACAGTGAGTCCTGTTTACAAGCAGTAATCAAGGAGGTATTTGATTGTATGTGTGGAATAGTAATATACATTCTAATACACTGTTGCCTAGAAAATAATCCTAGCAGTATGGGAGCATGCTGATAAGATAAAAAAACAACATGTCAGATCTAAACCAGGAGAGGCTCACAGTTTTAATCGGAGTGAGGACTGTCCACCACGATGTGCGGCTTAGGGGAGGATGCTGTAGCAGTCTTCGACACAAATGTACCAATTGCTTTTTCCTGCAGGGAAATAACATTTTTGCTTATGTTAATCATTCATGACAAAAATAAATGCTTTTCATACATTCAGTTCATACATGGAATTGTATATTAGCGTTGCTGTTATGCTAGGGTCCCACCACTATTCCTACGGTTATTACAACCGTACTTTGTGGTGGAAAGCAAGTACATTAATTAAGGCCCTGACACACCAACTCGATAATCGGCCGTCGGACAGTCTAGCGAGGTCAGTGACTCGAGTCTGTTTGGTGTGTTCCGTGCCGTCGTCCATCGGAGGGGCCGTCGGCCTCCATTTTGGCCGACCTGACTTTCTGGGTCGGAGGGTGGGCAGTCGGACTCAATGACCAATCTGATTGGTGGAGTGCTAGCCCTTGACTAGCGAATCAGTGCACTTATGTTAGCGTGACGAACAGCCTGGCCTATTTCTCGCTTAAAATGTTTTCAGAAACACGTTTCGGTGAACCATCTTCGTAAAATATGAGATTGTATTCTGAATGAGCCGCCATTACGCTCGGTTGTAAAATCCGGGCATTTTAATTTTTTTGGGCGTACGCTCAAGTCTGCGTCGCTTCAGTGTGTTCCGAGGCACTTTTTTGACCAACTCGGGGAGACTGATCAGTCCGACTGCCTTTCCTCCTGACGGTCGGCTGTCGGGTTGGTGTACCAGGGCCCTCACATTCACTCAAGTCCTGTAGTAATAGTTTAACATTTTGGGAAATGTGCTTATTGACGTTCTTGTCGAAAGCTAGATGAAAAGATTAATACCAGATTGATGTCTGTACAGTAAATATGAAGCTGCAGCCAGTTATCTTAGCTTAGCACAAAGACTGGTAACAGGGGGAAACAGCTAGCCTGGCTCTGCTTAAAGATGACCAAATCCGCCTGCTAGCACCTCTGAAGCTTATATAAGTAACACATATCTCATTTGTTTAATCCCCACAAAATAAATGTATAAAAAGTAATGTTGTGGTTTAACAGCTATTTAGCTAAGTTAAGCTTCATATTTACCATACAGATATGTGAGTGGTATTGATGTTATCATCTAACTCTGCAATAAAAAGCAAATAAGCACTAAGAACTATTCCTTTAGGTACAATTTTGAGTATTTCACATTACGCTACAATTTTTCAGAGGAAAATATTGTATTTATAACTCTACTACAGCTATAGTTAGTAATTACTTTTCTTTTGATTAATGTTTGACATGCAAATCAGATCATTCACTTTTAAAATATTAATTTGTTATACAGTAGATTAATTACCCAACAATATATAAAGTAATTAAACTCTGTAATTAAATTAAAATCATTTAATTTGTTTTTAATATTGGTGCTGCTTCTTTTCTTACGTAAAACAACTGAATATGTATTGTATCACTGCTACTTTTATCTTACTGAACTATTACTTCTATACTACTATCATTACTGCACTTCAGTGTATCGTCAGTATCAGTGCTGCTGCTGCTACAGCACTACTTCTTTCTAATAATGAACTGAACATTACATATGTGGTGTGAGATCATACGACACATGAATGCACACACACACACACACACACACACACACACACACACACACACACACACACACACACACACACACACACACACACACACACACACACACACACACACACACACACACACACACGATCATATGCTCATTACCTCCACAAGCTGATGCCAGTGCTCTATTGGTTTGCGTGGATTGGCCAGCATGGCTGTCCAGTGCTCCCTCCCTGGACCGTCAGCTTCGCTGCCCACGCGACACATCCCTATAACCTCGTTATGGCCAATACTGACATGCAGCAAGGGATGGAAGCAAGATAATGAGAGACAGAGAGACAGAGAGAGAATGAGGCAGAGAGGAAGAGGAGTAGAGAAAGGGAGAAAGCGAGGATATAATAAAGCAGGGAGAGAGAGGGAGACAGAGCTTGTAAGAAACGAACAGGGAGAGTCTCATTTATCAACATTGAGTACTGGAAAAAGAGTGCAGCGGCTGAGGTATAAGCAGAATAGCAGCTTACAAATACACACAACCCTGCATAAAAGCTTGATGTCAGCGGGGGATCAGGCATGAGCACAAACATACAAAAGCACACACCTATGGAAATGCCAAATGGAGGGCAGACTACATAATAGGGAGCCAATGCATCTATACACAAACACATCAAACAGCCAAGTGTTGCTGCAAGCGTCAGACAGGATTGGCAGGGTTCCACTTCTTCCTTCACCATTAGCATAAATCATGTCTATTCATGAGGTGAACGTCCACCAGGAGGCTGACTCATGAGGGGCCCCTCTTCGTGTTCAACACAGCCGCGACACCATCAAAATGTGACAACCCAAAAAGCAACAGCAAACATCACACTGCATGTGCAAACACAAATTCAATAAGCAGCACACTTCACAGTAATGATCAGTTTCATCCGAGTATCCTACAATATAATAATGCCTCAGCTTGCTCACCAGTCATAGTCCATCACGGCAATGATGATGGATACACTTTCTATATTTTCATTGGGAATGTCAAACACCAGCGCCTCGTTGTACGTGGGATTCAGTGTATTCTTCTTAATGGAAGTCTTCCTCTTTTTTAGCCTTCGCCCATCACAGATCAAAGAGGCCTTCACGTACGGGTCTGAAGACAAGAGAAGAGAGAATATGTAATGCATAAGAAACGAGAGAGGTAGAGAAAAGGGAGTAGTGGGAGAGAAAAAAGAAGGAACGAAGAAAAGGAATGGGTGATGAGAAGCAGCGAGGAAGAAAGAAGAAGAAAGAGAGGGAGACAGAGGAAGAGGGGGAGAAGGCAGAGAGAAAAAGATAAGGGGGGACTCCTGCAAACGCTGTTAGGTATTATGCTCACAGGTATCCGCGTCAGTAACACATAAAAGGCATGAAAATCAAGTCACCTTGGCAAAGCTGGATTAAGAACACAAAGGGAGAAAAGCAGCACAGGTTGAATCACATCACTTATCCATTCAACATGTGCAGCTCAGTGACAGCAGCCAGGGAAAACACACACACACACACCCACGACTCCATTTGTATGCTGCATTTTAAAGCATCTTTAAGGCACTGCAATCACCTTGGGACCACTGTAGCAATTATTACGCCGTGTGGTCATTATCATTTGAGATCTCATTTAATCTGAGAGGGCATTGCCATTTTAATTAAGTCTTTAAGTGAAGGATAACTAAAGCATGAAGCCTTTTTTATAATGCTTTTGTTAATTCAATATTAGCATTAGCAATCACGTCTTGACATCAGTCTCACAGGTAAAACTATTGTTGTTTTTGTCTATTTCTGCAGATATAATTGGTGCTACACCTGCAGCTGATTTTGCTCACAATAAAACACATTGCAACTTATTTTTACTGGTTGTTGTGTTTGTATATAATACACTTTATTGCTTCAGGTAATATATTCATAATGTATAAACTCCACCTCTAGTCCTTGAAGGAAACATCTAACTTCAGATTCTCCAACACTCATTTATAAACGCACAAGTATTTAGCAAAGATTTATTGTCATTTACTTCAGTTAGTGATTTTTTTTAGGCTTTGAAAAATCTCTTTTTTGCACAAACCTGTTGGTTTTACCTGCAGGAGGAGTAAACTGTAATGATAATAAAAGTAAAAGCAAAAGTTTTACAGCAAAAGAGGGGTGGCATTCCTCATTGTGATGGGCGAACTGATTCTTTTCACAGAATCTGTTCCTTCGAGTTGATACACATGAATGTATCGAACCTTTCGAGTTTTGATACTTTTTGCAAAATATGGCGTCAGTTTCTCTGTGACACTCGACAGCTAGTGCTGCCTGCCCCACAAAACTACTTTTCAATGCATTACCAGTCCTCATGTATAAGTTTACATTAAAAAGATAAAATATTCATTTTAATGCATTGATTCAGCATCCCACTTGTATGTAGGTAGGCTATGTAAGCTCAAGACGATGTTACAGAAATGTGTTTTTGAGGGTAAAGTTGCAGACAGTTCGAGAGAGCGGTTCATTTGATCTTGTTCAGTAAGTAGTTACCAGTCTGTCTCGACTCAAGTCATTCATTGACACCCTCGTTTGAGACAATGATTCCCGCTTATTCGTTGGTGGTCCCACTTCCTGTGTTTTGAGTGACTGCACCTGTGAGCAGTACCCTATGACAGTGGTTCCCAACCTTGGGTCCAGGGACCCCTCAGGGGGGCGGCAAAGATCACAGGGGGGGGCGCAAGTCTTTATCTGGTTTGAAAAAAAAAATACTTGCACATGTTAAACAAATTATGATAATACACTAGAATATATAATGTATACAAAAGTCTGTATGAAAACTATATTTTTTGTTCTTGCTTAAAATTGTAGGCAGGCTACTAGGCCAAACCTCCAGGACCTCTTAACCTGTGGCCCTTGCTGTCATCAGGTCAGCTGCTAGCTGCTATCATCCTCGTTTGTCCTGCCGCCACGGCATCACTATTTTATGAACGAAACATGGCAGAGAAACGTAAAAGTGCTGATAACTCCTCTGTATCAAAAAAGAAAGTAAGGCTCTATCTTGGGAGTTACCTCAACTTCGGTTTTGGGGTGGGCTCAGCTTTTCTTAGACATGAGTAGGGGGGGCGCCAAGGAAAAAAGGTTGGGAACCACTGCCCTACAATAACAGCGAGTGTGTGTGCAGTATGAGTGGGATTCATAAGCATTAGGTACTTTCGACAGGCTGACCCGGTACATACCGGACACTATAAAGAGTCGTTCAAAAAGATTTGTTTGTTCATTTCGCCCATCACTAATTCCTCAGTCAAAATGCAACAAACTGTATCTTTCAGATGTAGAGCATTCTGGTCCATTAAGACTGCTGATGGTGGGGAAAACTCAGCTTCTTCATTTGGTGCTAAATAACATAAAAGGTACTCTTTTATTGCAAGAAACTGGCACCATGTTTAATTGTGATGTTTACATATAAAAAATATCTCTACTGCATGTTTAACAAGTTATCAATCAGAATAAGACATAAACCTAAATTAACTCACATACATCACCAGTGGCTGTTTTTTAAAGCTGTTCTGTGTCATATTTTTCCTTTTAATGAGTTTCCAGTCAGACTGCTGGCTGGAGGTCTGGCAGCAGGATGATGATGTGTGTGTGTGTGTGTGTGTGTGTGTGTGTGTGTGTGCGTGTGTGTGTGCTTGCGTGTGCTTGTGTGTGTGCTTACGTGTGTGTGTGTGTGTGTGTGTGTGTGTGTGTGTGTGTGTGTGTGTGTGTGTGTGTGTGTGCGTGTGTGTGCGTGTGTGTGTGTGTGTGTGTGTGTGTGTGTTAATCCTTTACCTGAGAAGCCAGTCAGGTCCATGGCTTTGAGGTTGGTGGCCTTGATGACTGTAGCAGTGAGCCTGCCTGCAGTGGGCAGGTAACACAGCGAGAAATTAAGCTCCCCGAGATCAGCCTTTTCCTGTAGGTCACCACACACACACACACACACACACACACAGACAGTGATCAGAAATGAAACAGGGACGCCGTGATCACACACATACATAATGGCATCAGAAACAGAGCCAGATAGGAAAAACACTAACTGACAGATATCCTTCGGTTTGCTATGATTGTCTGTGGCCAGAAAAGAGCTACATCTGTGACTGACTGACGGGTGACAGCAGGCGTCCTAATGCGGATAGGCAGAGTGTTTAGGCAGAGGGGAAGTGCTGTCACTGTAAATGAATCATATGCCAATGTGTCAATGTCCCCAAGTGAGGAAAGTGTTAAGTAGAGGTGATGATTCTTCAGGCTTTTTATATCCATATCCCCCACCCCCATCTACTGATCTTCTCGCTGCCTGTGGTCTCAGTGGCACCGCAGTAATGACACCGGTAGTATTCAGGTCACACTGTGGCATGATGACTCCTTAGTGCCTCACTAATCAATACTTCCCTGGGTGAAACATAAAATAAAATATGCTGAGAGGCTGATGCTTTAAACTTATTTAATAAATGAAACACCCATGCCAAAAAAATCTAAGACTTTGCTCTGTCTAATTTGCTAATAGGCTTTTATGAATATTTCATATAAATCTACTTGGACGCTGCGTGGTAAAAAGTTTGGATGTGGCCAGCGGTGCCTTTCCAGTAATCTATCTGGACTCTCCCGAGCTGTGATTTTACATTACCAGGCTGAATGAATGAATCTACTATACTGCAGACAATTTCCAGTCTGCACTATACAATAACAACAACAATAATACACATGCTTCTTTGAGTCATAAAAGCAAAGAAAGACTGTAATCATTTGAATCCTGTAAGAAACTATAAAATTAACCACCACAAGATACTTAATATTGAGAATGTTAATACCACTGAATTGATGGCATTGGAATATTTTATTTCATAAACTGAATGTGTGTGGTTTGAATTCCTATTTATATAACTTCCAGAAAGTCATTTCAAGGGTTGCAATTTTGTATAAAGCTTTTTTCAACTCCAGATTTTGTGAAAACGTTTTTAACTCCAGATTTCCATTTTTTTGTGACAGGCAGAACATAATCATCATAATCATAATCATCTCACATGACAGAGGTGCAATTGGTT
The DNA here is from genome assembly GCF_008315115.2 of Sander lucioperca. NCBI lineage: Eukaryota > Metazoa > Chordata > Actinopteri > Perciformes > Percidae > Sander > Sander lucioperca. The sequence goes on from NC_050193.1 coordinate 23,927,416, forward strand.
CTATTAAGGCTCAGTTGATTATCCTCAAGTGCCTAAATGTTTTATTTTGAATTTTGGTGTCTGAAATACAGTGGGGCTTTTACTAGGGATTATTTTCACTGTCGATCAATTTCTCTATTAATCGATTAGTTGTTTGGTCTATAAAATGTCAGAAAATGGTGAAACATGTGGATCAGGGTTTCCCAAAGCCCCACTGAAGTTTGTCCACAACACAAATATATTCAGTTTACTGTCATAGAGGATAGAAAATATTGACATTTATGAAGCTAGAATAAGAGAATTTTGACTTTTCTTTCTTTAAAAAATTACTCAAACCAATTAATCGAATATCAAAATAGTTGGTGATGAATTGAATAGTTGACAACTAATTGATTAATGGATTTATCTTTGCAGCTCTAGTCTAAATTGCATCAATCCAATATGAGCAACCTCATATTTTGACTTGAATTGATCCAATAAAAGAAACTAGAACCTTTTTGAATACCTTAATTTTGTGAGATTGTGAACCCTATAAAAATATGAGTTTAATAATAACACATTAAATTTGAACATACAGTATTACGTAGTTGGTCAATTTAAAAGTCACTCATTTAGTTGCTTATGAGATTCAAATTATTGTGGCCTTTCTTTGCATCCAAAGAGTCACCGTTGCAATGATAGTATGAGGTGAACAAACTGTAGGACACTAAACCTGCAAACTGTTTACCTATACTATACTATCTGTAAATTGAATATGATTATCTTTCTATTATTTGCAATATGAATCTGATACGTGTGTATGCATGTATGCCCCATGTCAGCTGTTAATGTGCAAATTATTCTGTCAACAACTGCATATGCACATATTTCTTGTTTAATATTATGAACTCGTGTTCATATTTAGTTTGGCTTCATACTGCAATGCTATTTTTGAACATTTGTATCTTTATTTTTCATTCATATTTTCTTTCCTCCAAGCTGTAATTCAGATTCACGTTCATATCATGAATGCATGCATTTCTACTTGAATTAAAACTGTCACTTGTGTCATGTTTGAGCTCCATTCCTGCTTCTATCCCACTCACCACAGCCCAGGCCCCTAACTTGCAGCCGCTACGGCCCGATATCGCCACAAGGCTCATTCAAATTCCATCTAATCTAATTTACCGCGGGCATCTCTTCCAAATGAATGTGATTGTTTTGTGTTATTTCTGCAGCAGAGCTTTATCCTTACCGCGGTGCCCTCCACAATGTCCCTCCAGACGGGTTTGTCCCCGCTGCCCTCACTGAAGTCCAGCAGGTTGTCCACCACTACCTGGCCGATCAGGTCGTGTCTGGAGAAGCGGTCGAAGTCGTACACAGAGAAATGCAGCTTCCTGGAATGTAGCTCATTCAGCGGCACGCCGAACTGAAACGTCTCATTGAACACTGGGTTTAAGGTCTTTCTGTGGACCTGAGAGAGAGACAGACAGACAGTTAGAATGTATAGTAACACTTTACAATAAATTAATAAATTAAAGTCATTACAGTATGGGGTACCGATGGGTAGGTACAAGGGAATTAGTACAAATAATAATGGGGGAACAAATAACATTATTTTACCCTTCAAACACCACTATAACAGTAAAAGAGGGTTAATAAGGGACTACTTCCTTTATAGCACACATACGCCAGACTCACTGTAATAAGGGGTGCTATTACCCACATTTCCAATGCTTTGTCCTGATTGTAAGATACTAAAGGTAATGGTTATTACTTTGGTTAATACTGAATGCTTTTCAACAGTTGGTAAAACATACAGAAAATAACATTTAAGTTGTTATATATTAATAACTCGCCACAGTACAGCAACAAAAATAATGTACACTAAAATGAATAACAATCATAATAATTCAAAATTCAAAAAGTATTTGTTAATGTCATTATTTTAAAATTAATGAAACTACACATGTAATTGAAATATCAACACTGTTACAAAGTGTTCCTCATTTTTCCTGCCTTGTTACCCAGTAATCCCCAGACATCTTGTCTTCTTCACTTATACTTACATATTTGCCTATTTTATTGCTATATACTCAATAATTACATAGTAATCTGTATGCTGTAATCTAAAGCAGTGGTTCTCAAAGTGGTGTCCGGGGACCCCCAGGGGTCCTTGAAGGGGTTCCAGGAGGTTTATTTTCACTATAAGTTCATCCATAAGTAACACAATGACAGATTGTATGACTATTTTGCTCACGGGTTTCTTTCACTTTCTGTAATAAAACAATTTCTATCAGGTAGGGGACCCTGGGACAAAGTCTTATCAGATGGGAGTTTGTGGTCTAATTTGTGTCAGTTTAGGGGTCCTTGATGTGAAAAAGTTTGAGAACCACTAATCTAAAGCATTTTCTGGGCTAGCCCCTATTTTTTCTGCCTTTCATTTAACCATATTTTTACGTTTGAGACGTTTGCATTGATGATAGTATTCCAGTCACAGACATGAGTTGAGGTTTCCTCAAAGATAAATTCAAGAGAGGTTTTGAAAAACCCAGCTGGTTGTATGACAACACTTAAAATGCTGTTTTGAAGATGCGTCCAGAATCCTCAAAGATTTTTGTATTTTGTTGATATGAAATTCCATCTATATGGAAAATATATGTTCCATCTGCTGCCCAGTAAAGTACATTTTTAATGTTTCACAAGTTGCAACTTGATAGCTTCACTGAGGAGTCACTGAGGATTCTGGAATCTTCAAAAACACAGTAAGTGCTGTCAAACGACCTGCCGGCTTTTGTCTAGTGGCTTTTATCTGTGACTCAAATGTAACCATCACTGCAAAAGTCTCATACTTAAAAACTCGACTTATCTAAGTGGCACACAAAAAATCATTTTCTCCGAAAGCAGTGATTGACAAGATCCTCGTTTTCTTTTTGTCTTTTGGTAACATCTTTGGCATTGAGCTCTCATTGCTGTGGTGTTGTACTAAATCTTTTTCCTTAGCTTTTAGGAATTTAGTCTCGTCAAGTGGTGTTTTTTTTCCTGTTTTCTGCTCCTGCAAACCACACAGTTCTTCTTTCAAAACAAACTGGAAACATAAGAGGCAATTTCTTTTGATTTTTTTAGGATTATTTTTATTTATTTTTCTGTCACTGAAGAGATACCAGAGCCTTGTTGTGGATATAAAAGCTTAGCTTAACTGCCTGGATGACTCACATTGTGCTGAAAGTACCAAAACAGACATTATTGCATGTAAATGTCAAGAAATAAAACAAAGACAAGACATATCAGGACACAGAAGGTCCCAGAAGGGTTTGTTTTGCCATAAATGCGGAAAAGACCTTGGGCAACATAATTAACCTGTACTACACTGACCTTGTTCCTCAGTCAGAGGGAGAAAAGTGAATTTCTTCCTCAAAAGAATCAAATCAAACCTGCTGAAATTAAATAAAGACCTAAAACTAAATTTAAAACTCAAAATTCTGTTTTCACAACATGTACAACGTACAGGATGTATTTCTTTTAAATGTTCTAACACATTTCCTATTGGTAACTGCTTTTCAGTTCACCTCTATTTTAACCGTATGTTGTGTTTCCAGCCTTTTCCATCTGTCACCCCAGTAACAGGTCAAATAAAACGATCCTTTTAAATCAGATGTAAAGCAAGCGGCTGCAATTTCCTGCTCATCAAGACGACATTTAAATTTGTCTTCAATCTCATTCAATCTCCAACACAACAATTTGTTGATTCAGTGGTGGGATTTATTTGCTATGAAAGCATTTGATATGAATGCTGTCATGCAATAAAGCTGGTGATAATTAAAGACACACACTCGATTTTCCAAATCCGACTTTTGTCGCTGCATGAGTGGGTCTGTCACTCCAGCTTATTAGCACTTGATGATTACTTGTTAGCTCTGGATTTAACATGCAGCTGTTGGAGATGGAGATGCTGTGCCTTTAGAAACCAGGAACACAAAAGCTCCAGCATCTACTATAGGTGATGTCTGTTTCTCTTTTGAAATTATCTGAAAGGGATAAAAGCGTGGCAAAATATGAGTGGTGTAAAAATGACATGTTAATGGGGATGTGATTAAAATGAAACAATCATCTAAACTCTAAACAAAAGAGGAGCAGTATTATGCAAATGACTGAAGCATTCACTCATTTCAATGGCTGAAGGGGCTTTTGTGATATACAGGAGACAGTCACACAAAGGGGGAAACCAAAGGGGAGACATTTCAAACTGGTACAGCTGCATTGTCACACTTTTCTGGTGGACAAGTAGTGGTGATATTTAAGATCAAACTTAGAACTACAACTCACATCTGTGGGCTACTGACCTCATACATCTTGAGCTCCTCCACAGAGAATAAATTAGAAGAGAGGAGGATATTTTGAGAGCTAAGGGTACATTTTCTGGTACAGAACGTCCCGAAATGTACTCAAATATTGACTATACTGTCCTCAAATACCAGAATAACACACAGGAGTTGAGTAGCGGTGCGTAATAGTCTGAGGCACATTATGTTGAATAAATGATGCCCCAGATTAGATTAGATTACATTATGAGGAGGCTGGGTCATCAGAGCAGCAGGAAACAGGCAGAGAGAAAATAGCAAGTCAGACCTGATGATGTTTAAATGTTGAGGGTTTTTTTTGTTTGTTTGTTACGACTGAGGATACAGGTGAGTGTGGTGAAAGTGGGAGTTACCTTAGTCTGGTATTTCTTCTTCCTGTCTGGCAGTAGGTAAATCTTCACATACGGGTCAGAGAAGCCATTGGCATCCTTCGCTGGCAGGTCCAAAGCTTTCAGGATCTTCACCACCAACTGCTCCGTACTGAGACACACATTCAGCAAACTCCATTAGACTGCTCATAAAAAAAGGCATAAAGGCCGGGGTTGCACAAATTTACACAAATAAACTGAGACCCAGACAGGATCACCCCACACACACACACACACACACACGTGCAAGCTTTGTACACTTATATATATATATATATATATATATATATATATATATATATATATATATATATATATATATATATATATATCTGAAGCTAGGAATAACCGAAATAGCATGTGTGTGTGTGTGTGTGTGTGTGTGTGTGTGTGTGTGTGTGTTTGTGTGTCATCCCTGCAGCTGTATCATGTTGCACTATCAGCAATGTTAAATGTAAGCACAGTAAGCACAGATGTACAGTACAGCCAGTGAGAGAGGCCAAAGCTGAGCTCATTAATAATCCTTAACACAGCAGCCTTTATTCCACACTCACTTTGGGCCACATGCACAGAGCTGTTAATGCACAAAAGATCCACACTAAAAACCTAAACCTTGACCCTTCACTAAACCTTCCACTATCAGTTTCATCAACGTTTGAACATATTTGTTTGATTGATTCTATATTTCCTGTATATTTTAACCAGTACTGCACTGAATGTTTAAAGCATTGGTTCCCAAACTGGAAGAGAGATGAATCTAAGGGTCACCAGATGATTACTAGGATAGAAAATGATAAAGACAAAATACTGCTACACAGTATTATGTTTATTTTGGGGAATGTTTTCTTTGTTAAATACTACAGGAAATATTCAAATAAAATAATTGGCAACCTGTTATGAGGGCTTGCAGGTAGACATGGCTTTATATCACAGGGTCACAGCCAAAGCAAGTTGGGAACCACTGGTCTAAAGAAAGCCCTTAACATAAAATTATTATAATGGAGCATTTTTATTTGATTTCATTATAGTACAATACAAATAATATGTGTTTTAGTAGCTTCTTATCCTTATTCATTTGAAGGCAAAAGTCTGTAATCCAGCCTTAACAAAAATGTAGCCAAACACCAAAATCTAAAATACAGATTTGGATGTGGCTACCACTCCAAAATTGGTGGATGGGTCTTTTTTATTAGACAACTATAAATCTAAGTAATTAATGTTTATTGATGCTGCTAAATGTTGCTTAATGGATGCTGTATAATTCAGTGTTATTTGTAAACAGCGCAGTAAAATAGACTTATGATTTCAGTTATGTTAGTAATGTATGGCTGCAACTACCAATTACTTTCATTCATCTGCTGATTAAATCTTTAGGTCTTTAAAAGTGAATAATAAAAAATGCCCATCACAGATTTCTTGAGTTCAAGGTGAAAACTTCAACTGTCTTGTGTTAAAATCCAAAACCCAAAGATAATCAGATTACTTGCAAAAACAGAGAAAAGCAGCAAATATTCCAATGTGAGAAGCTGGGAGCAGCAGCTTTTTTTGGCTGTTTGCTTAATAAATGATTCAAACAATTAATCAAAATGGTTGCAGATGTCTGCCAACTGACTGGTAAGTGCTATTTCACTGAATAGAATGCCAAAAAAGAAAAGAATATTACATTGTACACTTGCACTGTGTTTTCTGAGATATTTGGCTTAAAGATAGCAAATAGGCCTGTAGATAAATACATTTGAATGTTCAGCAGTTTTGCTCCAAAAATAGCATTATTGGTCCTCATATTTAAAAACTATCACATACTCAGTCACAATTGCACATGTAAGCAGTGTAGCAGGAGTCTTTCTTTGTCACGCACACACACATGCAAGCATAAACACACACGTGAGCAGACATAATACATACGTCTTTACATTCAAATGCTCCATGCAGAGTCATGGCTGCTTCTCACACACTGTTTATTATGTATTTAATTACCAGATGAAGATGAAGACGGCTCAGAGGCCTTTAATCAGACCTCGTTAGACTGTGTCTCCCCGTGTTAACCAGTGTGTCAGCACTTCATTAGCTGCTTTAGGAGAGCAGCGTGAACTTTGGGGCTGAGGAATGATGAGCAGGGTAAACGCCAACAGTGACCCCGACAATGTCTTAGGTCCATGTGTACCAATCACAAATAAGATACGCTTGTTGACAATATAACCATGGCCAATCCGGACACGTGTTTACCTCTGAATCACATCCAATTAATGCAATCGGATAAACATGCCCACTCTGCAATCACATCAAATCAGGGAGATGATATACAAGGGAAATTGCTGGATGGAAATTCTATCTCAGCCAGATGCATATTTTAACAAGAAAACCCTGACCAATTCAAATATGTATCTAACGATCTATAATCCGTTATGATTTTGAGACATGTTGGTGGTAGAGACTCTGCAGTTGTTGTGATTAGCCAGTGTGGTTCACAGCAAGTAGAGGAAAAAATAGAGATGTAAAATAATTGAAAACGACAGGAAGCTTGTGAACAAAAAAAAAAACACCCCTAATGAATTTTCCTGCTTTTGTTGTTTGTTACAAGGACACATTTGAAGATTGTCCTGCACTCACGTGTCCTATTACAGAACAAGACATGAGCGTGAACCCAAACCAAGGTTTTTACCCAATCCACCCAGCATACTGCAGAGAACATACCTATTACTGCTGGAGCACGGAGGGAAATTCATGGCCTTATTCCTGGCAGACAACGCCCGGAATCTAGCTGTTATTCCCACAGTGGAAATGTGTCAGCTTTTAATGGGATTGTCAATAGAAATGCCTTTCCCAGAGGATATGAAGATCTGAGGATTGACACCGTTGTTCTGACTGTTACACTCCAAACAGCTGGGTCTCACACATTAACATACCAATCTTATCACAGTCCCAGTGCTAACACCTCTACATGTACATATACAGACATGCCCACACTACATCTCTAACCTTTCTTCTTTACTCCTCAGTCCCTCTCTCTCTTCTACTCCTCTCATGAAAACAATTTCCCTCCAGTGTAATGGCAGGCAACTACAGCACGACATAAATTATCTTGTGACTTTATAAATGGGAATAAGGGATACATGAATAGTTTTCATCATTAACCTTCCTGTCCATCTAACTCCCATGCCATTTCTCTGTATCTGTAACTCCAGCTATAACACAGTCTGGTGTTATTATGTGTTGACATGGGCTGCTGTTTAAAGTGGCTCGCCATACATAATTCATGACTGAAACGGCCTTTCGCTCCCTTTCTTTTCTGACCATCAGCACTTTCGCATGTTGTAATGTTTCGACGTGTCGGGGCAGGCAGAAATGGGGGACAGCCAGCTGAGCCACAGACAGGCCCACAACCCCCAGCCATCCTGACTTACAACACACACACACACCCACACATTCATATACACACTCTCCCATCACCCAGTCCTCACAGCATGGCACCTACCAATTACGTACTTAGACCCAAATTATCCAGCAGAGAATATTCAACGGAAAATCGTCAAAGGAGCTAAATGAAAGTAACTACAGAAATCTGTGCCACACAGTACATAAAAGACACTGCTGCTGCTTTTTAAACATTAATGTTTCAGTATGATTACCATAAACAAAAGAGACCACAGTCGAGACAACAACTAGTAGCCCCTCACATCTCATGCTAGTGGTATTGTATGTTAGCTGTAGTTTCCATCCAAAACTAAATTTGTCTACTTGTGTTGGAGGTTTTTTTTTTGAAGAGGATAAACATGCTAAAATATATTTTTCCAAGAAGCACCCTCTCTTTGTTCTGTGGCATGAAGAAATTCAGCAAACTGGCATCTGTTTGCAGCCCTCTGACTTAGTGTTTGAACAAATGCACACCCGATGATCAAAGTGATGCAATAACAGACGCATCAACATTCACCAGAGACAAGCAAAACTGCAGGTGCTGGTAGTTCCACTCATTGTTGGATTCAACAAACAATGTTTAGTCTCATTTTTAAGGATCCAATTCTCCAAACTGTGCACAGCTATCCCAAGCATCCACATAATGCAGAACTGATGTATTTATTTATTTATCTATTGCTTTTAGCTGCGTTAGTGGCAATGTCGGTCAGCCAGCCCACCACTTTGGTCCAGACTGAAATATCTCAACAACTATGACTGGATTGCCATGAAATCCAGTCATAGTTACAGTAAGAACCATAGAAAAGGTTTGTGTTTTGCACTATTTTGATCAGCAAGAGGTGACAGCAAGTCAATGGGTCTCCCCACAGAGGCAGCATCTTCAACCTGGTGGGGATGTTACGGTTTAACTTTAGATCTTAAAATTATCGTGGCAATGATTTATTAATGTTCAGAGGCTACACATTTTACATAAGAGGACACTGACAGAGTGAGCAGGTTGTTTTGATGTAAGCTCTTTGACTTACTTAAAGGCGTAGCGCAGGAGGAAGCTGATCTTGCCGCAGTTGTCGCCCTGTTTGCCTTCGCCCTGGTCACCCTTGGGCCTATAGAGCTCCGGTTTGATCTGCCCAATGCTGGTCACCTGCTCCTTCTCCTCGCCGTGGAAATCAGGGCTGGAGAGCTGGTGAGTCATGGGCTTGGGCCTAAATGGACACATTAGAGCTCAGAGGGTGAATATTAAGTGGAGAGTGCAGCACACACAACAGTGTGATTCAGCAGCTTAATCAGAGATGCAGTGGCGAGTAAACCACCTAAACTGAGTTTATACACTGTTTTTATTTGCGTAAGGGTTTACACACCTTTTTTACACATGCATGCATCATAGAAAGTGTTATCAAATCAAGGTTAGTTGTGTGATGATGGTGCTTCCGGAGTACAAACCACACACACACAAAAAAAAAATGGTATTTGTTAAAAAATAGTAGGTTCTCTGTGGGTTTTTTCTAGTTTTTGTAGAATTAAATGCAACTGTGCTTTGGATATATATAATATCAGCACAAGTTTTAAAACAAATTGATGTTTTTCAAAATTAAACTAATATGAAGAGGTTCACACAAAGTCCAAGATGATTTACAGACTTTAAAAGCCTTCATTAGAGCCGAGCGAGATTAAAGCCAACATCGTACAACCAGTATGGTCTTGCTCACAAAAAGAACATTTTCCTAATTTTCAATCATGTGTTTTTCAATTGATTTCCCTTTAATGATCACTCCCTGGAGGTTAAGGTTGACTCCTGTTTTATTCACCGCTGCATCTCTGAGTTTAAAAACAGAAACACACAACAAGCAACTACGGCACAAAATTCACAAAATGCACACTCTCTTTTAAACCCACAGACACGCCCGGTACACTCATATACTCGGTACTGACCGGGAGGTGACCTGCTGCTGGGAATGAGCATTGGGCAGGTCTTTAACGGGCTGGGCTCCAACCTCTGAGTTGGGGACATCTGGAGACGTCTGACTCAGCTTCAGAGTTCCTAACAGAGTGAGAAAAAACAATCTTTGATGACTCACATGTCTCTTTTGTCAGTGCTATAGTGGCCTTGGTCATTACAGCGGCCCAGAGCAATGTCTGTTTTGTTATAATGCAGGGTCAACATCATTGATTACGTTGATTGTATTACATTGATTTAACAGAGAGTGATTTAATAGCAGAGTGAAGGGAAGGAATGATCAGACATGTTTACAATAGCAGAACATGAGCCAGCATGAAAGGCATAACACATGGATATGAAAGGAGGCACATCCAACTGCAATAAAGCCAGAGAGCAACATTTGACTGTGAATAATGATTAACAACCTGCACCAGTGTTGACAGCCAAAATAAATACAACAGCAGAGTGAAAACTCATAGCTGTTACCTGAGCTGTTTCATCAAACCAAGTCCTAAACATCTCTGTCATATCAGTTTATAACAGTCTATATCTTATCGTGAAAATTGCTTTTTGTTCTAATGGCTTATTATTTATCCTGTTGAGCTTAACTGGCCGAATCCAACCACCCTACTATCACATGCTTTCTGGGAAAGTTCTTTTAAAGCTGAGTCAATCAATAGCTTTATGTGTTTTTGTGTTAAGGCTGCAACTAACGCTTATTTCATTTTACTTGCTTGGTCTATAAAACGTCAGAAAACAAGTTAAAAATGAATTTGATTCTCAAAAAAGTTGCCAATTAATTTTCTGTCAATCATCAAATTGATCAATAAATGTTTCTACCTACTTGTTGCATATTTATTTATTTTGGAGATTAAATCAAAAAACTGTGGTAGTGTAAAAGGGTTGCTTGTAGTAAAAACCCTACACAGAATTATGAGCCAACTCGGCAGCTCTAGCAAACTTTTGAGCTCATTGTTTTTGTGTCATGGCACATTTTCTATTTGGTTCAGTTTTAATGCTTACATGAACTTTGGTTCAGCTGTTTTCTGCAAACAAGCTTTAAAAAAATTGATTAAGAAAGTTAAACATTTAGCAGCTAAAGAGGTTTTTCTCAGGGGTTTGAAGAGGCGTAAAAGATAAGTAAATATAGTAGTTATATTCCCCAGGTGGCCAGAAACAGGACTCCGATGGCATGATAAAAATGTCTGGAACAACTGTGTGTTAACATGTTAGCAATGGGAATCTTAAAAGGTGATTATATGTCTCTGCACAGTATGCTGCTTAGAAATAAACAAATTAATCATTTAATAAAAAAAATGGTTGTAAGTAAAACTTAATCTTAAAGTTACAAACTACCTCTTTCCAAATAAGAGACTAGGCCAGTAACATGAAAAAGTAATATTCCTTGAATGTAGCACTACTGAAAGAAAAGCCATTTATATTGTATATTCAATAATGGTCAGTATTCATCACACTGTTGCAGCACAGATTCATTATTTTTACTGTATGTAAATGTATTAAATTCTGTACCCAGGGAGTGTATTAAAATGAGAAGTTATTGAGCGGGGCATTACATTACTCTTACAGTCAGACTGGGATTAAGAGTGTCTGTGAGCTTACTCCCACTCTCACCAGCATTGTTGGGGTAGGAGTCCATATCCAAGTACGAGGGCTCCTGGGTCTCCTGTGGACCCCCAACCACACCTCCGACCTCCCCCCTCTCCAGCCCCACCAGGTCAGAGAAATGGGGGTGGTGCTGGCCCTGCTGGCCCAGGGAGGGGTAGAGCGAGGACGAGGAGTGGCCCTCCTTCCTCTGCAGCAAGGGGGGTAAGAGTGACGAGCCCCCGGTGCCTCCAAGGCTTCCGACACCGGCGCTTCCGGGCAGCAACCCTGACGTCAGGCTCAGGCCTCCGCCCTCCTTGTCCCTCCATGGCAGCCAGCAGAGCTTCCAGGAGACGAAGAGGGAGACAGAGAGGAGGACGATGCCGCAGAATGTCACAATGACCGACAGCAGACTGACAGAGATCTCTACAGAGGACCAGAGGAAGACATGGAGGGGAGGAAGAAGAAAATAAGGAGATAGATAAACAGAAGATTCAACAAACAGAAGGCATCCATGACTTGGTCATTATAGTGTATGTATTTACAGAGAAAGAAAGAAGTCTCATTTAAAGATGTATGAAGAAAATGTAGTTTTAACAAGTCACGCTAGCAGCTCTATGAAGCTATACTTAGGCACAGCAATGCTTTGAGCTAAATGCTAACATCAGCATGCTAATATGCTCACACCAAAAATGCTAACATGATGATATTTAGCATGTTTACCATCTTCACCAGCGTAGTTTGATAGCATGCTAACACCTGCTAATTAGCACTCAACACAAACTCCAACTGAGTCTGAACGCCAATAGTTTAGGTCATCAACCAGAATATCAAATAAAAAGTTTGACCTGATGATGGTGCTACATGTAAAGTAAGGGGATCACCAACGTTATTAGTGCATCCTGAGGGGGACGTGAATGGCAACCCATCCAATAGTTGTTGAGACATTTCACTCAAAACCACAAATGTGAACCTCATGGTGGTCCTAGAGGAATAAGTCAGGGGATCACCAAAGTCAGTAGGATTCATTGTCAAGGGGAGGAAGGATGCCTGTAAAAACTTTCATTACAATCCATCCAAAAGTTATTGAGATTTCTGAGACAGGCCTACATTGCCATGTATAGAGCCATGCTGCTAGCATACATCTGGTATCTATGCCTAACATATCAGGAGTTAGCCACCGCGTGATCAACAATCCATGCATCCCCTTCACACACACACACACACACACACACCATTAACAGCATCACAACAACGTCTAAAAAATCCCAAATCACGGAGCAGGAGAAGGAACCCGCTGTAGGCCTAAATTAATGCAACCAACCCCTGAAGCTTATAAGATTCCACATTTGAATCCTGAGCTTAAAATGGAAGCAAAGGTTGGCAGAGTGGATATTGTCAATCTCTGTGCAATGTCATCCTGCATTTCCTCATGGTTATGATCTTTTCTTTTTAATCTGTGACAGCTCAGGGATTGGGTTTGAGGGAAGGATGGGATTGGGGGTTTGAATATGGGGCTGTGAAGGATACAGTGTGTGTGTTGGGGATGGTGGAGTATGACTCATTCGAATGAAAAAGTGTACAGAATAAAAGAAAAGCGCCGTTTCAGCACCAGACTGCCGGACAGTTCCAGCAACAGCCTCTGTCAAAGAGAGCAGAAATGAAAGAGAGTCGACATCAGCTCCAGAGCTACAGTAGGGAACTTTAGTAGTTCTGTTTATGGTTTTGAAGTGCACAACTGCACATGTCGGAGCCTATCATACGTACATTCATGAATTCATACATTATTATTAAAATACCTTATAAATATTCCATGAATATTTATAAATAAATAGACTAAATACACAATGAATATTTATAATGATCCTGTGCCGTTTGAAGTCTCTTCATAAATAGCATGTTTTGGGTCTGATTTATGTCTTGACAAAAGGACCAATCAGAGCCCAAAATGAACTACAGGCCAAGAGCCCTGAACATGAATATTCATAGGTTGTAAGTAGACCGAGAAGACTCATTACGATACAGTGTGCAGATTTTGCAAACCGAGTACGCTTCCCCACCTTGCAGCGTCTAACTGGAATTTTTGCCTCTCGCCATCTTGGGCTCCGTCTAGATAAGGGCCACCAATTAACATCTTCCTGTTTGCGTGCAGGCCAATCATCACCTTTGTGTAGAACAGCAATGACTTACCATCAGAGGAAAATGTTTCCTGAACCAGATCCATAAAAAAGGCCTCCTTTTCTTTAACCCCCTTTTCCTTCAATTTACTTCAATTCAGAGTGTCTTAATGAGCATGACAAAGACATAAACACTGTTAAATAACACAAAAGAGAATGAAATTGTATCTGTAACAGGCTGACAACAAGACTGAGTGAAAACAAGACAACAGCAGCCAATCCTCCAGCCCTGGGGTACATCTTCTGGAATTTGGTTTGCCTTCTGTCTCCACCTGCCCTCCCTCTCTTTGTCTTTCAATCTCTCCTCTATATAATCCCGTCAAACACCCCTATATCATTTCTCTTCCCATGCTGTCTGCCTCTGCACGCTATGACTGCGTTCCTCTCTTCAGCGACTGTCTCTTTGCTCGTCGCCCCTACCTATATGTATCTGTCCCTCCTCCCTTTCTCTGCCTCTCCTTCCTTGCTCTCTCTTTGGTGAATTATTCATCAGTCTGTGTATGTCATTAATCAGCACTTGTTCAAAAGATATGATTGGGGGGCCGCGGAGGTGGGGGATGGGCGAGGGCACATCGATCGGTCGCGGTGGTGAATGAGACGGGGTAGGAAGTGACAAACAAGGGATGGAAAGGGGGAGAAAAAGGGAAGAGAGAGCAAGGCAAGAGAGAATGTGACGATGGAGATCAGGAGACCAGAGGAGGGCAAAGTGATGAAGCGGGGGGAAAGGAAACGAGGCCAAGGAAGGTAGGATGAGGTAGAAGACATCAAGAAAGGACAGTAATGATGAAGGGGAATGGAGTGAAAGGGAAAACGATCCAAAGCACAGAATGGCCAACAGGGCTGGAAAGACAGGGAGAGGGTTGAAAACAGATTGCTGCACATGTTGAAACAGACATATAAGCTGACTGGGTTTATTCCCCCTTTCGTTTTCTCAGAGGAGGAGGGGGAGGAAGGGAGGAGGGTTGATAAAGTCGATGCAACAACCATGCCATGTGTGAAAGAGTAGAAACCAAAGAGGCAATGGTAGGGAGAAAGAGAAAGAGCCCGGAGCAGAGCGATGGAGGGAAACAACCTGACAATGATTTAGAGCAAAACATAAAAAGGGGAGGGGTTTAAGGATGAAAAAGGTTAATGTATTGATCTATAGAGGGAAAAACAAAGTGAGGAGGCAGAGGAGTAGGTTGTGTGCGGTTGGCAGATCATGGTGCGCTGATAAGACGGCTGTGATCAAACGTGCACAGGGACTGTCGGGGGCCAAACCACTCTGCTCCATTTGTCTCTCTTTAGGGCAGTCGCTGTACCTTCATGAGCACTGATCCTGCCAAAGATCCATCGCTAATCCACAAAGCATAAAAAGCCAGTCAGCGGGCGGTAGGTGGGTGGGTAGGAGGCCTCTGAAGTGCACCGTGAAGAGAGACTGAGACTCCCTGTCAATCAGCGACTGATGCAAGCCCACTGGGAGTTGTACATTGCTCCACATCAAAAACATCTCCGTTGCTTACACAAGCCATTCGCTGACAGCTTTCGGCGGTCGATGTCCTCAGAGGCTTTGGAGACTTCTGTCAGCAAACACCAAAAAATCACAGCTGGTAAGCGAGGGAGGCCAACGCCTAAAACCATGGTGTGACATTTCTTCACAGAGCCATCCAAATCTCCAGAGGCAACATGCAGCCAATCCAGGCTAATCTACACTGAGCCACAGATATCCGCGCTAATCTGCATAACAGCGCATTGCACTTCCTAATGCTTCAATGAGAACCCACACACAATGCTCTGCTCACAACACAATCCACGATGCAGCATTATGCACCTACTTAGTTTGGTAAAATAAAGAATATATATATATATATATATTCAATCCAGCTCTGAGATAACAATCACAGAATTCTACCGAGACTCTTCTGGGTCTCGTAAAAGAAATGGGATGGACATGATGGACATGTACCGTAGCCATTTCAATCTAGCAGATGAATATTTCATGGTTTGTTGTTCTGAGTGCACACTACCTCAACAATCTCTATCTTAGCATTTGTCATGTTGCTGTATGTGTCCGCAACTTCCGAGGCAATACTGAAATGATTCTACTGACGATTTTAAAATAATATTTGGAGTCAATATACTTTCATCACTTTCATGAAAAACATACCATATTTGAAGTTCTTTTTGTGTTCTTGTCAGGGTGTAAAAGCCTGATTTAGACCATAATGGGATACTAAAAATCTTTGGAGCCCATATTAACAGAATTCCTTTTGAGAGGGTGATCAGTTACTCAAAGCAATTCCCAAAATCTTTTCTTTTCTTTCACCTTTTCTGCCTTGTAGGCTTGAAAGGTGTCTGTTATTTCTATTGTAAAAGGTTGTTATGATTGGAGTCCATTTTAACTAGTATTAATCAAGCTGACCACAGCCTCTATTCTGTGTGAAGGAGGAAACTACCAATTTATACAAACCACCTTTCAAAGCGTTTGATACTACAGGGGTACCTTTTGGTTGAAGTATTGCTTTAAGGCAGGGTGAAGCAAATTTCACTGTGGCATGGCTCTAGGGATGGCAATGTTGGTCTGTCTATTAGATGGTTTGCCATCAAATTTTGTACGGACATTCATGTCTCCCTCTGGTTGAAATGTAATCGCTTTGGTGGTTCCCAGACTTTTCAGCTAGCACCATCGTCAGTATATATAATACTTTGGTTTATGATCAAATACCTGCAAAACTAAAGACAATCCCATTAGTTTTAGCTGTAGTTTGTGCTTACTGCTAATTAGCAAATGTAAGCATGCAAACACACCAAGTATGTACTTCATACAGCATACTGCATAATGCACACTGCGTTTGTCTGTAGTATGCAGAATGAAACCGTTAAATTTATTTATTTTGCAGAATGCCAGGCCAGGCTCAGTTGGTTTCCAGTTCCAGTGCATGGGCGTTCCAGCACTTTGCATTGTTCAAGGTTCAAAGTTCTTTATTTGTCATGAGCACAACAGTAATATAAGTAGTCACCGGAAATAACAATCTTAGGCCCCACATTGTGGGACACAGTAGGCAAGGTAGTTTGGTCCGATGTATATTTTAGATTATTTCCTAATCAGTACGACATCCAGAGATTTTTGTTTGCAGACTGCATACTACATGCTACATTTTGGCCAAATCAATAAGTACTGCTAGGAAGGTAGGCGGTTATTGAATGCAGCCTTAGTCTTGTTATAAACTGTTGAATCCTCTGAGAGCAAACGGGAGAAAAGCTTCCTTTATACTCAAGGAGTCAGTCTTGACAAATGCAGACGTTGTAAAATAGATTCATGAGAAGCTCCTGGTGTGTCAGTTACCTGGATCCAGCTGTCTGTTGCGACCTCTCAGCAGGTAGCTGAACTCCTGGCAGCGTTCACTCTGGCTGTAACCTCTCGGGGAGTTGAAGCACAGCTCCTCCACCAACACCAGCGCCTTCTTACACAGGTCTTCATCCCAGTCCCCCGACATCCTCCAATCCGCATCGCACTCTCACCAGCAGTCAGCCAATGACAGCGCAGCCCTCGCCGCCCTCGCCTATCGGACGGCGCCCGGGTAAGTAGAGGGTTGGCCCGTCCACCTTTTGCAAGGTGTGAACTGAGAAAGAGGAGGCAGCGGAAGTTGAGGGGCCAGTGGCAATAAAGGAAGAACACGAGGGGCTCTGCAGGGTGCCTTGGTCTGGATCACAGAGACCAGACTGACGTGCCCATGTATTACTGAGCGACACCCACCCCTCTCACTTTCCCTGGAAGAGATATAGGGAGAGAAAAATGGCAATGTGAATGTAGGGACATAAAAGTGTACAAATCAAGTTTTTGGCAGATTGGTCACCTTACCCATTAAGTGAGAACACTGATGCCAAAACCATCACTGTGTCCCTGATAGATCATTGGCTCTGGTGCTACATAATATCACTTTAGCATACACTATGAAGAGTGATACTAGAGAATTGGCATCATGTAAGAAGTGAGAAAAAAAACTACAGCAAAATTCTAAAGTCTGGAAGATTTGTGTTGAAATTGGCAAAAGTCACATTAAAAGTTCAGCCATATTATGAAGAAATATATCTTCACTATTTACTTATCATGTATCTATTTATTAGCCTCACTGCCGCTACCACATACCACAGGCCTTACTGTTGGTAATTGTTTTTTTAAATGTTTGGTAGAGAATACTGCCAGAAAAGAAAACTGTTGACAGCGAGGTCTGTAGATTAGCCTCATGTTGGATGCTGTGTATCATGGAGCTTTAAGGTTCATTTCAAATTGCAGACCCCTCACTCATCACTGTATACTTTACTCCACAGTAAATTTGCCCTCTCTGTCAAATCGCCGGCTTACTCACCTTTATATGTTCATATACAAAGGCATTTTAGGCAGGCTCCCATGTTACATATCTGAATTTCTTTCTTTTACACAGAGTACTTATGGTTTACGGTCCCAGAACACTATTTCATTGAATGTACCTCAAGCCCGGACAGAGTTGTTTAAAAAGGCTTTCATGTTTGCTGCACCTTCTACTTGGAATGACCTACAGAAAACACTCAAACTACAGTGTCTAATTTCCTTAAATGATTTTAAAGGTTATGTTAAAACCATAGAACATGAGTCCATCCACACGTGCAAATGTTTTAACTAATGGTACTTGAGATGTCTTTGCCTCTTTTGTGATTGTTTTGTGATTGTAAATTGTTTTTATATGTAACAAACTTGTTCTGCTATCTTGGCCAGGTCTCTCTTGAAAAAGAGATTTTATATCTCAATGAGACTATCCTGGTTAAATAAAGGTTAGATAAAAATAAAAAAATTTACCAGGGCTTACATTCTGCAAGGGCACATTGCTATTGCAATTTGTTAAACATTACATGTTCAATGCTTTGAAGACCAAAAAATAATTTCCATTTATCTCCATTGCAAAAGGGGTGGCAGCAGAAGGCTTCTGGGCAAATAAAATCACCATGTGTGGCCAGAAGAACTATACCAGTTACTTAATGAGCCTTAACCTACCTTTGAGGTATGAATATAGTATTTTGAATCAAATTAAAAAGTAGCTGAAAGCTATGTGGAGCTGCAAAGTTGTTCAGAGGTGTTGAGTCTTAGTGGGTTCGGCACTAGCAACCCTTTCACATTTCATTTCATTTAATTAATGTTAATATCGAAAGTATCACCTAATGCACGTTTAAATATACTATAAATAAATAAACCCAGTTTTGAATTATGTAGGATATATTTACCCCCCCCCCCCTTTTAGGAAGTGAAGGAGGTAATTGATGGGTGACTTTGTGCAGCTAAAATAGTGTATCCAAAAATAAACCTAGTTACAATGACTGTACTGAGTTACTATTGTATTTTCAAAATGTAAAAATGGACACACTATGCGTAAAAGCCTAATTTTCAATTTCTATTCCTTTAATGCCAATCTTCTTACTTTGAATAATGCCAGATGCTTCAGTACTCACTCAACCTGGTGCATACTTAATTACAAGGAACCGTACTGGCAATGATCTCCAGGGGAAACAGTGATGATTTTGGTGTCTAAAACTGACCAATGGGTCAATCATCCTGAAACATGTTATATTTCAAAGCAAAACACTCTTTACTGTAATTACAGAGCAATTTAGATAATTATGAGCTGTGTGATGAATCCCTAAAACACAAATATGATGAAGGAACTACAAACACTGTGAGAGTGAAGAAGTAGTGGTGGAGTAGTGGTTTCTCTTTTATTTTTAAGCTTTTTTTTTTTTTTTTTTAATTATTCAACATATTCAATCTATTGCCTGGAAGAACCACCAGCTACCTCAGATAGAGACAGATTAGCTTCACATAGATCTGTTGTACTGAAGAAGCAAAACAAATTAAAGCAATATGTCATAAAGATATGGTTTATGTGTTTTTACCTTTATTGACTCTTGAGGTTTTGGGCCATGTTGAATTTGCAAGCCAGAGTGAAGACACTCTACATGTAAAATTTACTTTGCAAATAGATTTGGCTGGGGAATGCGGAGTTATGCCTGCAGTACATGCATAACCTTTAGCTTGTTATTTTCCTAATGTTTCCAAGACCACAAACGGGAGCCTGTAGGCAAGTAGCCTTTTTTTTCTTGTCTTCAAGTTGTGAAAAGAGTTGAGCTCTTAGTCATCTAGCTCCAACTGGAATGCAGCATTTTTTCGTAGTCTCGCCAACACATCAGCATGGATTTGAACCCACTGTCGGATTTGTGGAGACTCTTTTGAAGCTCTTCGACATCCCCTGGAAAACAATTAGAATCAGTCAATAAGGTGAAGAGACACCAATAAACTGTAAAACCTCACCAAGGTTTGGAGGACTACAAAATCTCCTAAAACATCAGATTGGGGTATAATTCCATGTATTAAGTCTGACTGCCTGTACTCCTTGTCCTTTCTTCCAAGAGAAACTAGACTTCTTTAATATACTGTCTTTATTTTTGAACTTATTCTGTCTAAATAAAAGCAGGTCAATGCCCCAACTCCAGTTTCTCACACTCTGCGAGTCTCCAGGGACTCTGACTGAAAGAATCTATGCAAAGTTGTGTCTAATAATACAGATCCATTGCAAAAACCCTGGTATTGAATATGTCTTTCCAAACATCTTGTACAAGTTGTGATGTGGTTGGAAAATAAATCACTGGCAAAACAATGTTCATGGAGAGAGGTCAGCTCCCTTTTCCACCGAGCTGATTTGTCCTTGTGATGCAGTGGACCTATTTCTCAAACAAGGTGCCTGGACGGACAGGGGAAGGACTATTGATCATTTGATGTATGTTGTTCTGGGAAATGTCAGCGTCAGTCTTTGTGCATTGAGTGGCACCTCCCTAGCAAAGTACTCCTTACATGTCCATCTGTCTACCATCCATCAATCAATCAATTACTGCATTAGGCAAAGACATATTTCACTCTGAACAAGTTCCGAAACAAGACATGGATCCACTCCCTTTCCAGTTTTCTCCCTCTCCTCTTAAAGACAGATACACACGTTTCCCTTGTTAGCCCTCTGTCACTGTCTCTTTTGAGAAGCTGATTGTCACATTAGGATAGTCTGTCAATCTAAAAAAAAAAAGCTTAGATAATGCAGAGTCTATTTATCTGTCCATCTCAGCTCAGCCTATTGCTGAAAAATGAGTCAGAAATTAGCGAGTCAAAACGCCATCCAGACCTTACATCCTATACCCCCCCCCTCGAAAACACTCTCTCCCATTAAGATAGTAAATCTGTCTGAGTGACTTTAAAACCCAGGATATCGCAATCTGAGGAATGGCTGTCTGGCGCAAAACTTGCTGCCTCAAATGCCAGTGAGAGCATCAGGAGGGAGGGAGAGGCAAAGAAGAAATTGAGGAGACAGACAGAAAGAACGATTGTGTAGCAAGACAGAGGAAGAGGGATATAAGAGATGCTGACATTAAATTGAGGGCCAGACAGACAAAAAAGAGAACAAAGAAGGGCAGAAAAAAAACATAGGAAGCTGGCGGCGAGGGGTGACACAGCAACAATGGTAATAAAGGGTTTGGGGATGCAATTTACAACAAGCTAAATATTTACAGAGGCTAGTTATTCAGGGATAAATATGCCTTCGGAAACATGTTGACGAATCATTCCACTCAGATATCGCTATGCCCAGAGACGCACATTCCTACTGTAGTGTACAGAGCAACACTAAACCTCCCACAGACGCTCCATTGACTGCTGTTCTGCCTGGGATCAATACTCTCAGGGAACAAATACACCACAACACAGACCTGGGGTCTCATTTATAAACGTGGTGTATGCACAAAATGGGGCTGAAAATGTCGTATGCCACTTTCCATGCAAAGGTTGTTATTTATTAAAAACTAAATTGACGGGAGAATGTGCATTCCTCCACGCAAACTCTGCGTACACACATTTCGGGGACGTAGATGGTGAGGTGGTGAACTGAAGTCAGACTGCAGAAAGTAAATGTGGGAATAACGATTAATAACTATAACTCTTAATATTTTCAAGTATTGATGTTTCACGCACATTTCTTCACTCCATATATCATCCACGTTATCATAAAGATTAAATCCAGCAGTGTTATTTGCGCTTGTACTGAGTGATACTTGTTCCATAAACACCTTGTAAAATCCAACTAAAATCTTAAATCAAAATTAGTTCTTAATATTTAATCGGCGCTGTCTCACCGTCACATTGTCCACTACGGAGCGCAGGAAGAGGAGATGGCCGGACTCCATGGAATACAGGATAGCATCAAATACCCTAGCATTAGATAACCTCAGAACACAGTGTAAATAACTAAATATCTGTCTTTAATACTGTGCATATATCATCAAATGTCAAAGCCTGAAAATACAGCCGTTAAGCTTCTGTGCAATCATTACACTTAATGTCCTCGTTATCAGTCCGAACTTTAATACTGTTCGTGACCAAACCTGCATGAAGAAAAGTGTGTTTCCCTGAGACTTTCATCTTCAAATTGTATCTCGGGGTTAGGGATACCACTAGTTGATGCTGTGATTTTGGCAATGTGTTAACAATCACAACTTGTTGTAAACATATAAATACTGTGGTGGCCCCTGTGCGTAATGCTGCATGATGGCACTGCTGGCCCTGCAGGAGGACTACGCCAATGGAAGAAACAGGAGAGAAAGAGGCTTCAGGGACCATGACGATGACTGGCTAATATGCCGATTTAAGTTCCCTAAAGCTGTGCTCTTGGATCTATTTACTGAATTGGGTCCAGTAGAGAGAGCAACGTGCCGGAACCGTGCCATCCCGGTCCAAATACAGGTCCACGCCACTCTGGGGGCAACCGGATGTTTGCAGAGGGAAATGTCAGACAGCTGTGTGTTTTATATAATTATTATATATAATCTTCAACTTTATCGCTAAGGCTTGTTTGGATATAATATATAGTTCTGTTAAATCTTATCATATAGGGCTGGTATTTCGAAGCTGTCCCTGAGTGCCGTAATGCCTGCTGTTTTGGAAGGTATTATTAATACAGGTAGTCTATACATCAGAAATTATAATTCAATTTGCAGCAATTCCCGAGCGTCTGAGAAGTTTTTTGCTTTTTCCCCGCCAGTCGTCATGATTCTGCGTAAAGAACAACAATAACATACTGATCAGCATTCATGAGGTGCTTTGCATTGACTATTTATGGTTAAAAATGGGCGTGTACAGGGGGGGATAAGAGGCTGATTCACGTACGCACACTTGTGGGTAATCTGTGATTTATAAAGGGAACATTGCTTACAGTTGTGCGTACACACGGTTTTATAAATCTGATTTATTTTTGCCGTACGCCATTTTGGGCTTTTGGGCATACATACACTTTTAGTAAGGATCCTACGCACAGTTTTATAAATGAGATCCCAGTCGACTAGTGAGGTCATTGTCCAATTGGGCTGAGAAGACATGACGGCATGCAAGGTCACAGTATAATCACACTACGGAAAAGGGAGAATCAGTATACAGAGATCCTGTCCAATCACATCAGTGAATCACATCTGCATTAGTGCCCAAAAAAGAAAGAGGAGGACGAGTTTAGCCCTACACAGGTGTCCTTGAGTAAGACACTGAGCCCTTGGCCAGCCCTTCCTGTTAATCACTAAGGATAAGAGCATCAGCTAAATGTCTCATTTTTAATGGCTCACTCCAGCCGTAACATCCTCAATCTAGCTTACAGGCGATGAAGCAGATGAGGCGTTTATATTTGTATCCCCTTATAATGAAGGGATCATTCTTGTATTTGCACTGGAAGGACACATTTGGAGCATCCCTCAAGTGCACAGAGAGCTGAGAAAGAAAAATCCAACAAACACAATATAAATTTGAGTGAGGAAGCACATCCAAAATGTGAGGAAGAAATCTCGACACAGTACTCCCATTTCTTATTGCTGGGGTATACAACCAATAAATATTTATCTAGTATTGAATACACCCCCTCACTTTTTCTTTTAGAGTAGTTGTATTGGATTTCTTATTTTGTTGGCTCAGGACTTCTCAAACAAGAATTCCAGTGGTTTTCTCTCTTGCTCAGAAATTTCACCGAACAGCTACAAACAAACTCCTCGAGCAGGGCGAATGTGAATTTGATAAAACCCAGGGGGCAGGTTTTTCAGTAACAAGGATCATGTTAGAGCGTGCGAGTGAAATCTGAAATCTGTATGTGCAATCTGTCTCCGTGGGATAAATCACACACCTCAGCTGGGTTTGGGAATTACAGTGATAAGGCATTTGAAACGCTGCTGTCTGCTGAATAAGAAGTAGAAGACATTCAGATGCTTACCACAAACCTGTGATCTATTGCAACCCCATATCATCATTTGGGATTTCATTTTCTAGTCCAATTATGTTTGTCTTTGTAAAATACGTGAAATGTGAGTCTGCTACAATCGTAGCTTTTCCAGTTCAGATGCAACTGGATCAATATTATTAGCAGTGGGAACAGTAATAAAAGTAGTAGTAGTAGTAGTAGTACCTTGAGGTTCTTCTGAATTTAATTTAAAATCATATCCTTATTCCCTTAATAAAAGTCTTTTTCAGTCTCACCTCCTCTCTCTAATAGGAATTACTGTTTATTGCTAAAATGAATAACAATTTTTATGGGGAGAAACTGAACACCTTTATAACACCTTTATAAATTGAGAACAGTCAGACCCTTTTTTGTGGGAGAACATAATGCTTCTGTAGCCAAAGGAGATTAATCCATTGGATATACCTAATAGGATGTTTCAGTCGGATCTCATTGAACCTGCTTTCAAGTCCTCATATCTACTATCACGCTCTTTCTTTTGTTTTCATCTTTACCTGGAAGTCATCTTTTTATTGAAACTCTCATCCTTGCCCTGATTCTTTTGTTGTTTTTTTGTTTGTCTGCAAATTTGCTTAAGAGTTTAAGTGAATTTCACAATTCCCATGTCTGCGTGTTAACGCCAATTTTTGCATTACAGTAAGAGTATTTCCTTTAATAATGTGTCATTTCTCTACAGACTGGCGAATGGCTCTGTTCCAGACTTTGATGCTGTCTGCTCTGCTGTACCCTGCTGGGCTGTATCATGTTGGGTACCATCTCAAATCGATGTACTCATGTATCCTTAGATCATCCGCCATTTGTCAGAACTATCCCTGATTCATAGAGGTCATGACCTCTCCCCACCGGCGCTGGCATATCCTCCTTTTTGTTTTGCATCACTTCTTTTCGAGGCCACAGCGTTGTCTGCCTGAGACAATGCTATCATCGCTCCTCTCTGCTCATTCGGCTGTGACAGATTGATGCACCGGGGTAAACAGATAGGGCTACTACAACACATCTTTTTGGTTACTCCAGTGGAGCATTACTGTGTTTCGCCAGGACAGAGACAGCGCCGTATAAGGCCAAGATTGAGCGTGGGGATATTAATGTCTATTGACTAGAGGTAATAGCTTTGCCGAGCCTCAGCTTTGAGGTTGTTCCTATAATAGCTCCTGGACACCCTTTCAGCTCCTGAACACCCTTTCAGCAAATAAATAACATAAGGTGGGGGAGAGTGGGCCTTAATATCTGCTTAAGACCATATATCTCTATAAACATGCAATCAAACCCCCCTTTACATCCAAGCAGACACGCAGTCTCCTTTTATCTCTATTTCTCTCCCACATTCACACATATCAAAGGTCGCTGTTCAGGCTATCACACCTTTTCACCACTGTGGGCCTGTTGGAGCAAGTGTCTAAATTGTCTATATGGGGCAGGAAATAGTGAGCAAGTGGCCAGCCAGGAACCCTGGGATATTGGTGCTGCTCTTCCTGTCTCTTGCACAGCCAGTGTAGCTGCAGAGCGGGACCTATTTACAGACAAGGAGTGTAATCACACACACACACACACACACACACACACACACACACACACACACACACACACACACACACACACACACACACACACACACACACACACACAAACACACACACAGCCGCCCTCACTTCATTTTTCACCTACCGCTATTTCGGAGTCGGTGAGTCAGTGTGTCTCAATGGTTGTTTTTTTTACCATTTGCATAAATATGGTTCTCTGTGGCAAGCCAGCGCAACTGTGCCTTTGATGGTAGGGGGGAGTGGGGTGGGGTGCGGGTGTGGGTGGGGTGGAGGGCGAATTACGCACGTCTTACGCACGTCAACCTGTCTTCTGTGTGTTTTCTGCGTGCTCGTGCGCGCACCCTTACTGTCTGTTCATTTTATATCTAATAGCGTTTGCGTGGAGAAAAAAGTTAAATGATCATCATCAGTGAGGATAGCTGCCATTGATACAGTTGTGATACAGATACGAGCCTTTTATCTGTTGTAGAGGCTAGTACAGCCTACATAGCCTGTACAGACTGCCTCCACACAACATGCATCCCACTATATGCTCAAAACATATCTACCTAAGGCAGAATGCAATATAGAAGAGCCTGGTTGATGCACAAATAATATAGGCTACATTAACTATTTATAGAAAACAGACACATGCTGCTAGATTTAGGGCATATTCAGCAGAGCCCAGTGCGGGATGCAGGATCAAAGAGATATGATGCGAAGAACGCACACATCGCAGATATTACAGACCCGAATGCATGCTGGTTACAGGAGTAACGAAGGGGATATCTTCCTACCTTGGCGTTGCAGAAATCTCCCTCTGTCCAATTTCCGATTTACGAGCTTCTCCGCTGTTTTAGTCAGATGCGACGCTTGTAAAGGGGCATTCCGCCCTCTTTCGCGCTGTCCACCGCCTCCTCTCTCTCTCTCTCTCTCTCTCTCTCTCTCTCTCTCTCTCTCTCTCTCTCTCTCTCTCTCTCTCTCTCTCTCTCGAAGACGCACCGAGCAGTCAGCCCCGCAACCGGGATGGCAGACTGAGAGAGAAATGAACAATATGATACTTCCCTCCCCGATTTTCCCTCCCGTTTCCTGTGTTCCTCTTTTATATTTTCCCCCCTCCTTGTGATTTTTCCTCCTCTCTATTTCACTATCCCCTCCCTCTCACTCTTGCTCGCTCACTCCTTCTCCTTTTTTCCTCCCTGTGCTCTGAATACTAATACTCTGTCTCTCCATTCACTGCCTGTACAGCCCGGCCACTGCTAAAGACATGCTGATGTATGTGGGGCATGTAGCGAGAACGCCAGAGAGGGCGAGGCGGTGTGTGCTGGGGTGTTTGTGTTTGGGGGGGGGGGGTAATAGTGTGGAGGATAATGGCCCTTTCAGCCTGGAGGGCACATGGGTTGGTTAGAAGGGCCCGGGATCTTGTTTGATCTTATTAAAACTGTGATTAGATAATAATACTCCTCTAGATACCCCTGGAGAGGTGGTGGTGGTGGGTGGATTGTGGGGCTACATAAAATGTTCCTCCTTCTTATGGTAGCATCCCTGGGATGAGAGGAGGAGGAGGTGGAAGTGGAGGTGGGGATGGGGGAGTGTGAGGAGGAGGTGTTGCTTGGATGTCAGGCAGTGGAGAGCAGAGATGGAATGGAGGGCCAATGTTCGGCTCTGAGCCAAAGAAGGACATGGCTCTAGCGCGTGTGTGTGTGTGTGTGTGTGTGTGTGTGTGTGTGTGTGTGTGTGTGTGTGTGTGTGTGTGTGTGTGTCTGTGTGTGTGTCTGTGTGCGTGTGGGCACCATGGAAACCTCAATGAGAAGAGCAGCTGAGGTATACAGAGGCCACGATCTAGTTAGAAAGATTAGAGTCGTGATTAGATTATGATATTCCGGCAGGCCTCATATAAGCAGAGAGGGGGCACATAAAAATGTTTCTGTGTTTTATGGTAACATCATCGGTAGGATAATGAGGTACGGAAGCATATTTACGGAAGCGTATTGCATTCACCATAGAAAAAAAAAATTAGACACTTTATCTCGTAATTACGCGATCTTTTCTCAAAATTACGAGATCTTTTCTCAATATTACATCAGAATCTCATAATTAGGAGATCTTTTCTCAATATTACGAGATCAGGATCTCGTAATTACGAGATAAGGTGTCTAATTTTTTTTTTTCTATGGTGAATGCAATACGCTTCCGTAATGAGGACCCTCCGCGGATGATCGGGAATATGTTTTAGACATTGTATCCAAGTGGTTGTTTTTAATGTGATGTTCCTCAGGGAGCCCTTTGGGGTCCTTGATTTGTTCCCAGAGGGGACTCGCCCAACAAAACGAAGAAAACTGTAATTCAATTATAATTGAATCTGTACATCAACCAGTGAAAGAATGTAGGAATGTAGTTTTGATATCCAGATGTCCAGTTCTGTATCAAATCTCATCCATCAACAAAAATATCATCAAATCTAACAGACAATATAATAAAAAGATTGTCTAATAAGAAGTGTGTAATCCTTCGGGTTAATGAGTTGAACATGTGTGAACCCCCGCATTAGGGTCTCTCTCTACTCTGCTTGCTGCTGAGACAGTGCCAACTTTAGCAGTTATGTAAGGCAAGTCATACCTCTGCCCCTCAAGATGTTCATTGCATATGGGCCTGCTCATAATAAATGAACACGGTGAACAGTGTGTGCTTTTGACTCTTGTTTTCTGTATGATGTATAGCTGAGTTTTTCAGGATCGACAATCATCGATTCCCTTCCTTTCTTCAAATTACTTGTTTGCATGTCCTGTTGTTCAAATGCACTGAAAAAAATAGTCAGTGGTTGTGTGGTTAAACAGGAAGCTTGTGAATTTATCACTTTAGTCCAAAAGGACGTCCTCCTACTGTGAGTTCTGTTGTCAAGATAGAGGCAGGCACCTTCACTTCATTTGAAGATAGCACACTGATGAATTAATCATTCCCACAGACTGTGCCCAAACAAGACCTAATGGGGCACACAGCACAGAGAGCATTCATGTCTTATTCTAAACTTTGGTATGGAAATTCTACATGCATTTGCCTCAAAAACTATTCTAAGTGCACACTTTGTAAAAAACAGCTCTGATTAAACTTTTATTTATTCATAAAAATGCTAATTAAGGCAATCAGATGGGTTTGGCAAATAAGGCTGGAGGGGGCACTTGAATTACCTCAGCTTAAGTGAATCCAAATTTGATTTTGTGCTTTTTACTATAATAATGGAGGGCGACAATTAAGACTGTCAAGATTTAGAAAAAACGTTTGGAATCCACATCTAAAAAGGGTCACATTAAGAGAGCATTCAAGACTATTGTTCCTGCTAAGCATTTAGTGATCTCCATCAGAGATTTTATCACACTGACATAGTAATAAGATCTTGTCACTCCTTATATCTACCAATTTACCAAATGGACAAAATCCTAATTCTCAAGAGTTTATTACACTGACCACATAATAATGTATTCCCAACCCCATAATAACTTGTCACACTGACAAAAATAATATCTTTTCAGTCATCACATATTTCCCTGAGAAATAATATCAAATAAAAAAAACTTATCCTACGTAGTGTAATGAATCAACACCAGATAAGTATTTGTCATTGTCTTTGTCACTGTTCTGGAAACAGCAATGGTAAAAGAATTATGGAGGATGGAAAAATAGCTGTGTTTGGAACCCTGCAGCTGGTTATGATTGACTGATAAATGAGAGTAAACAGTGACCTCTGTTAACTGTCACAGCGGAGCACAGAGATAGGCTGAGACACATAACAGAAGAGGACAGGGATGCAAATAGAGGAGAGGAGAGGAGAGGAGAGGAGAGGAGAGGAGAGGAGAGGAGAGGAGAGGAGAGAGTTAAACAAATGGGATTGAGAGAAGAGAGAACTCAAACCTCGGCCGGCGGCAGAAGCTACTGTCAGACCAGAGACCTTGTTTTCTCTGAAACAGGCGCTGGCATTACAATACATCTTGTATATGGGGCAAATTATCCGCTCTTACAAGTGCACACAAAACACACTGAGGAACTTGCTTTCACACATGCATACTATAAAGCACTTTGAGTAGCTATGCATCTAAACATAGCACATGTGCAGACATATTAAATAAAGTAGACCGAGAGATGCTGGAGGGGAGAAGAGCCCACAGAGCGAGATTAAGAGTGACTAACCATGGGTGTTAACTTGATAAGGCAAAATGAGTCAACATCTTAATTTAATGTTTTTAAGAATAACATTAGGAAAAATGAATCACATTGACCGCATAATAACATATTTTAATATGTTGTTGATAAAAGCAAGTTTGACAGTTTCTGGTTACAAATTATATTTATATATCTTAATTGCCAGAGCAGGGTGCCAGATAATTGCCAGTGTTATATAGTGTTATGGCCTCTTGTGTCCTGAACTTCCTCTTGCATGTATATATATATATATATATACAGTAAATAGATCTTCGACCCGAAAACAGAGGACCAGGTTTATTGTTAAGGTAACAATGGTCAACAACCAACAAGTCTCTCAACAACACTTGTGAATTGTCTAGTAATTATGATGGCTCTTCTAATGCATTGGATTGTTCAAATCACAGTTTTTCAAAACTAAACAGAAGTAAAGGTTTACTAATTTTGCATTTCCATTGCCTGATGGATGCACTGCCTTAAAGGCTAAAAAACGAT
Organism: Sander lucioperca; assembly: GCF_008315115.2. NCBI lineage: Eukaryota > Metazoa > Chordata > Actinopteri > Perciformes > Percidae > Sander > Sander lucioperca. Next base: position 23,957,766 of record NC_050193.1, read on the forward strand.
TGGTGTCTTTTAGTTGTTTGGTGTTGTTGCACTAGGAGGTTTCTGTAAAGATCCTTGGCAGCTCAAGCTGACACCTGTTGTTATCTTAAAGGAGCTGGTTTTCTGTTTTTCTTTTGAAGTATAAGTAAGGTGCAAAATGCATTGTCAATAAAAAGGTTGAGACATCATGATGAGCTTACTCCCTAAATCCAGGTTTGCTTAAATCACCATTCACATATATCATATGTGTTGGGTGATAAGGTGTCTAATTTTTTTTTTCTATGGTGAATGCAATACGCTTCCGTAATGAGATGATGATCGGGAATATGTTTTAGACATTGTATCCAAGTGGTTGTTTTTAATGTGATGTTCCTCAGGGAGCCCTTTGGGGTCCTTGATTGTATCTCACTGTATTACCTCACCCCATCAGGGTCAGTGCGGACAGGTTTGTCGGCCTGTGTGCACTGGAGCCTGGCTGTTTCTACTCTTCATCTTCTGTTACTCTTCTTTCACTTCCAACTCTTCTGTTGAGCAAGAAAAAGGTTTTAAAAAAATCACTGATAGACATATAATAGAGAGACAGTGGATTATACACAGAGATCCATGACAAATCATTGTAACATAAAGGATGAATGCAACCAAGATGAAGCCATGCATTGAAAATCAAGACATTTTTATAATGTGAGCTCCAGGTGCTATGGGTAAACCTAATAAGTTCTCCAAAGCCCTCACATTTTGAGCAGGTACCACCTACATCAACCCAACATGCAGGTCAGGATTTACCCTTTATATACATTGGTAGGTACTGATAGCCTCTTGTGCATTGAGACCTGCTTTCTGTCCCACAATCACTAGCAATAGTGAGTCCACTCATCCTCTTCTCTGACTTCACTCTTTTGCAGGTTTGTCATCTGTGTCGTCGTTTGGAACTGCTAATATGTACTGCCATTATCGCCAAGAGATTAATAACCCATTGAGGCTGACTACAAACCATTTAATATGTTCAACCAGTTGCCTTTTTTGTTGGGGTACATTTTCATACCTTTCTGCATACTTTTCTCCTATAATTCAGCCATGTGCTCAACACATACTCATACTCAACACTATGTCTCTCACCAGAGGAAGAGGGGGGGTTGTCCCTCTTGGCAAGGCAAGACAGAGGAGACAGACACAGACATCACTAAAGAAGCAGTAGTCTGTCTGTCTGTCTGTCTGTCTGTCTGTCTGTCTGTCTGTCTGTCTGTCTGTCTGCTCTGTCTTGTCTTGCCAAAAGGGACAGACATTCAAAGTTGCCCATAGCTCACTATGTTTTACTTTCTCAGAAGCACCAACAAAACAGAACATAGGTAGTAATAATTTAACTTCTTCCAAACAAAGTCCTGTGGCAAAACAAAGACAAGGTGCTGTCTAACAAAGAGTTAAGGCCAGGCAAAAATGTATTTCTGACCAACAGAGTTTTACTTTAGTAACTCTGGCCATGGTTTGTATAGGTTAGATAGCACTGGACTCTACACTAAGGTCTTATTTATAATGGTGACCTGGCAAAAGGCAACGCCCCTTGAGGGAAGGTGGTAGGGGCTAAAAGAGAAATGTCAGAAGTTTAAAATACAGCAGCACACATCCATTTCCAATACATCCACTACTTACATACACTCATACCAAGCATTATGTGTGACAACAAATATTACCAAGCAGTAAGAAAAACAGGCAAAGCAAAATAGCAGCAGCAAAAGAATACAAATATGCATAAGACAACAGTAAGCAGCAAACAGATAAAGGTTAGGGAATATTAGTCGGTTGGTAAACAGCTGCATGTTTCAGCAAGAGACAGCTAGAGAAAACAAGCTGCCAGATCGGCTACCTTGCTATGTTTGGTTGTGGCAGGCAACAACATCCTTGTCCCATCTTTTTGTCCTCCTTTTGCAAGTATGTGAAGGGTTTGTCTTATCATGAGATAAATAGGTCCAAAGTGACCAAATAGTTGGTGTCCAAATTGGAAGTGCATGGGAAACAAACATACTTGCTTATTTAATATCATTAATGCATTCATTATATTAATGTAATGTCAAGGAGGCAGTGTTGGTGTGAAATTTTTAGGGATTGTGGAATTTTGTGTATGGCATCCATGGCATACAGGAATTTAGCGCGCTGTGAAAATGGCTGCACTGACGAGAGCTCTGAGTCAACTCAGCAAACTTGAGTTGATTTACTTTGTACTTGCTCTTTTTGCTATGCTTTTGTTACTTTATCGTGTTATTGTCACTTTAATGTATGTATTATTTGGATTTCATCCTATTTTATCTTTTATGCTCTTATTACGGCGACTAGTGCTTTTTATTGCTGAGCTGACCCGTTCTCTTGCCAAAAACATTTCATTGTAGGGTTGACCCTGCGTTAATCTAACATATACAAATAAAACTTGAAACTTAATGCATCTCGCCTCGTAGTTTGTAAAAAAAATGTGAAGTGAATTGTGGTGTGATTGCGCCATGCCAAGTGGGACTGTGAGGTATAAGGAGTCACAGGTGGCAAAAATGAAGCAAACACAAACAAAATATGCCACAAAGTTCTACTAAGCAGAACATAACTCAGGCTATGCTAAAATAACATATAATGAACATATAATGAACAAAACTGAACGGACCAAACTAACAAACTGAACACAAAGAGGAACATACTATATACTATTTTTTGGAATCAATGGAGGTCACAAAGACAAACCAGTACTACCTAAACTACAAATAAAAAAAGCAGAACAGTTAGTTCATCGGTATAGCTATTTTAGCACTTAACCCAAAACAAAAGCACAAACAAACTAATATAGTGAAGAAATAAACAAAAACTCTAAACTAGACATCCCAATCCCCCTATGATGTGGCGGGCACTTGGTACATTCTGATTGGCCACTTCCTGTATTTAAAAGCTATACTTTAGGGGCTGCATGTTTTACTCTGGCCTGACAAGATGTCCCTCCAGCAGCGGCACCCGCAGCACTGGTAACTCAAAGAAATAGAAATTAGAACGACTAGAGACAAACTTATCTGAAGACAAACTAACGTGTGACTGTACAGAAGTTACCTAACTGTGTGTTTCTACAAAGAGAAACCAACATACTGCCAACAATACTAAATTAACTATGACTATAATGTATAAAACAAAAGCTATGTGTCATCATGTATCTGTTTGTTTGCTTATGTATGTGCAATGTGCATAAGTTCAAAAGGTCAAACGCAATGAGGAGAATAGGAACTATTAAGTGTAAACTATAGAAAACTAAGGTGTGTGTAGGAGGGTTAGCGACATATAATCGGTGTGGCAGCAGGTGTGGGGAGAGTTTAGAAAGGCATTCTGCTCACACTATGGACACTGCATGCAACCTGTAGGCCTAACTCTATTTAAGACAAAACATGTTTACTAATGTAATAATGTCTGATTTTGCAATAAAGAGTACCACAAAGAGCCCACTTAATGAAACTATTGATTATTTAATGAAACAATATTTCCCAATAGAGGTGATTAGCTGTACTTCAGCTTAATCCACAGTAAATTAAATAGTGGTTGGTTAAATCTAAAGTTTAAAACTTAACTGTAAAACTTAACTTTTGAATTAGTTCCCATCACGTCCTGTATTGGCATTTCATGTCTGATGTAATTATGTATCATCTGTATGTATTTGCACTTTCTTTCCAAAAGTCTTTCCTGATCATTCACAACCTCATCATGATCACTTGTTACCATGACAACTCTCTCATAGGACCAATCGCCCACCTCTCTCTCTCTTTTCCTCTTTCTAGCTGTATCTCTGTCTTTCTTCTGCTGCTCTTCATTGTCTTCGTCACCCATCAGCCACTGGCATCACCCACTTTAATTTCTCATCATTCCATTTGCTTCTTTTACCTAATTTATTATTTATATTTTCTTTCTCCTGACACTCCTGATACCTTCAGTGGAGGAAGACTCGGTAGCCTCTCCTCTCTGTAGCATCACCAGCCAGCACAGTCACCCCTCCAGCAAACTCAGTGAGGTCAGTCCAGTCTCTCGGCCACGCTCTTTGGGGGGTTTTCCAACCTCCCTGCCCTTAGCCTGGAGCAGTTTGGACCGGCCCCGTATGCAGTATGTGTTAAGGTCAGGAACCTCAAAGTCCTCTGGTGAACCCCAGTGGCAGCAGCTAGTGTCTGAGGTTTTAAGAAGACACTTACACAAGCTGCTACTTTCAGGTCAAGGGGGCTGCAGTTGTGGAGCAACCAACTGCTTCCTGGCATAGCTGAGTGTGAGACAGTGTACTCTTTCTTAGAACTGTCAAAACTGGATTTTCTATGTGATGGGTAAAGAGAGAGGCTTGCATTTTTGAAATTTCTGTCCAAGTTGGACATTTGGTGAAGCAGCATTGAGTTCCTAAAAATGTTGGAACAGCCTCAATAAGGGATCTGAAGAGAGCTGAAAAGCTTGAACATAGACTCACAATGTACCTTTTTATCCTGGAATTTCAAGCATTTCTATAATTTGTGTATTCTTTTGTATATTTTGTACCCCTATTTGTTCTATTTATTTCAGCATTTCAGCAAATGGCTAAAATGTATTTTTTTTTTATGTTATCAGTGGAATGCATGAGTGCTTGCATATGAAAGGGGTTTCTCATAGCAATGAGCCCACAGGCATTTATCACCCAACTTTGCATTTCCTCTTAGCTCTACAGAGCTTTATAGCAACATTTAGCTCTTTAGCACTGTTTTGGTTTTTTGGCCTACAACTTTATTGTTTTGGCTCGCTCTCACGACTCTAATAGTGTGTCAGCTGTTCTCAGTGAAAAGAGGTGCACTACACCGTAAACGGACAGAGATAGAGCATTTAGGAGCTAAAAAGACATTAGACCATATATATATCTTAGACAAGATATTTGTCTAAGGAGTTGGTTGAAAGAAAAACAGAGCTAAAAGGAGAGTGAATATTGCATTCACATTTGCCAGAAACCCACTCCCAAATGAATGCTGTTGCTCTGGAACCGCTGGATGTGTAAATAAACCAGTTTGCTAGCAAGTTTGCTTTGCTGCCCCCAAGTGACCAAAAAAACTCAGTTAACCCTCATGTTGTCCTCGGGTCAAATTTGACCCGTTTTCAAAGTTTTTCTATATCAGAAAATATGGGATGTCGATAAAGCGCCGAAAATGTAAAAAAAAACAAAAACAAAAACCACGACAAAACGTTAAAAAAGCAACAACAAAAAAAGGATGAAAAAAAACGGTCAAAACTGAAAAAAACCCGTCAAAAACAGCAAAAATAAGCACCCAAAACATTGAAAAACTGACAAAAACATTGGGAAAAAGCGGAAAACAAACGTCAGAAAAAGTGATTTAAAATGTTGAAAAAAGTGACCAAAGCAATGAAAAAAAACACTAAAATGTAAAATACTAAACTTTGAAAAAAGTGACTGAAACATTGAGATAGGAACAACAAAAGTGTTTTTTTTCATGGTTGACGGGAAGACAACACAAGGGTTAATGCAAGTTGAACATTAACTCTTTTTTTTTTTATATAACAGATTTTCGGGCCATTTGGGGACAGAAGAAACAAGTGAACACTTGCCATTTTAAGTTGATATGGCAAATGTGTTAGGAAACAGTCGATTATTTTCAATTCCAGCATTTACAGAGCAACCTTATCATTCATTTGGAGTCATGTTTGTGTCCACCTGATGAATGTAAGTCCAATATTCACTCTCTTGTAGGTCTGTTTTCAGTCTAATTAACTCCTCAGGGAAATATCTGGCTAGTCTTTCAAGCTTTTCCAATGGAACAGCCACCTGCTGTGGTCGAAAACGACACTATGAGAGCAGTAAAGTTGTGGGCCGGACAGCTAAAGAATGAGCTGAAACTCACTCTAAACTGCCATAAAGCCAAGTGGAGCTGCAGATTTGATAATTCTGGAGTCAGGTATTCACAAACAGGACTCTGTAGGTTCATCAATACAAGCAATCCCTTTCACCGTCATTTGATACCTTATTATAAAAATAACAATTTATAGCTGCTTTAAACTCTGGGTGCATACGCCTATCTTCTGTTTGAGTAGATGTTTATCAAACTTGCATTTACTTGAACTGAATTTAACTACTAATTTAATTGATGATTAGTTTAGTGGACCTCTTGGAGCAAGGAGAGATCTCTGCATGCCTCTTATTCTCTGATTGGACGATTATTTTTGTCTCAGTTATGAATATTTGGGGGCTGCAAATATCAGTTTGTATGGTGGGAAAAAAAGGGTCTGACTAACTGGTGGGGGTTGGTGAAGCAAATTTTAGTGATATTTTGAGATGTACACGTCTTTCTTTTTGTCTTTCTTCCTTTTTTTCTGAACATATTTACTTGCATTGTGTCTCTAACGTTAGTAATGTCTCATTCCATCCTGTCTTTGGCGCTACAGGAGCCAAGGAGCCAGGAGACTAATCTAATCATTTAGGGCCTGCTCCTGAGTAGTAAATAATTTTCTTGGCAAATCACACGGTTTGCTAGTGGGTATGTGTGTGTGTGTCTGTCTGTGTACGTGTGTGAATTTACAAGTGTTGTGTAATTCTCCTCACTCTTTCCAGCGTTTCTTACCACAGTCGTCCACATCCCCCGAGGACAGCAGCAGCTCTAGACCAATTTCTGTTCTTTTTTATTGTTCTACAGTGACACACTATGGTCTATATTTCACGTCTCTCTGACTAAACTGCTCCGCTGTTGAGATGTCCACTTTAAAGCTCGATGCTCTCCTTGTGTATGGATTTGGCTGCCATGCCAGCAAAGCACTTTGCCTTGAGAAAGGAATTAAACCCCCGAGGTTTTTCTGAGATAGATTAAATAGGGAGGGGAGCTGAGAAGGCTGGGCTTATGGGAGGGGCACTACCCAAATATAGAGACTCTGCCAAATGCCAACGGTTGTGGGCGAGGAGGCTGGCCTTTCTGATGTGTGTCTGCACATGTGGGTGGGTGTTTGTGTGCATTATGAGGATTTTTATGATGTGTGACATATGCCTTTTCCTGTGTGTATGCGTATGAGCTTGTGTGCATATTATATGCGGGGAAAGAAAACACAGTGGCAAAAGATTACACTGCAAACAGTTTGACATTAGATAGATGGACATTTTGTTGAATTTCAATTTTGTTTATGCCATGCCATCATAAAATGTGAAGATTTTGTGTTTGTTGGGTTTGGCATTGAACTTACTCATCTCTGCCTTTTAAATGTTTTTGCAGTGCAGGGTGAGTGAAGCGACAAATGAAAAGATGAAACGGCAAACAAAGACAGGTAATGTGCAGAAAGCCACAAGGGAGTGGGAGGGGGGGATGACTTGTAATGGGAATTGCAAAAACACAGTGCAGAGCCAAACGAGAGCCAGAAGAAAGTTTTGTTTGCTACGTCTCACATGTTTGGTTACACAAGCTAATGAGCAGCAATTAGACAGCAGCCAATTAACTCTGGCCATCAGACTGAGACCGAGGGAAATGAAAAGAGGAGGAGCGAGGAAGTGAGAGAACGGGAAAAGAGTTGAGGAAGAGGGAGGGAGGGAAATAGATGGGTAAATGACCTGGGAATCCGTTATCTGCTAGAGAGTCATGTGTGCGTTTGCATGCAAATGAGGTGTGTGTGTGTGTGTGTGTGTGTGTGTGTGTGTGTGTGTGTGTGTGTGTGTGTGTGTGTGTGTGTGTGTGTGAGCGAGCCAGCAGGGGGAGCTGTGTAGGACCTTGTCACTGTAAGTGCTCTACATGACCATCTGGCTCTCACTGTCAGACTGGGTGCCTGAACTTACGCTTAACTGTTTAACTGCCAGCTGCTCCTTCACATCCATACTATAAAAGAAAACATGAACAGATACCACATTTGACAGTTAGAGATAAGCACACCGATAAGTATTAATACATGAACTCAATAACTGAACAATTCAGACCACAGAGATACCTGTATGAATGATTGATGATACAATGATGGAGACGCTGTGTGATTCTGCATCTTCTCTGGCAGCCAGTATGCTGACCAGATTGTGTATCTGCTTCAGGCTGTGAAGGGAAGAAAGCAAATGGTTAATTTCTCATTCTGACTGCTGATGCAGTGTTTCAGCTAAACCCCTTGGAGAGTCTCTCTCTCTCTCTCTCTCTCTCTCTCTCTCTCTCTCTCTCTCTCTCTCTCTCTCTCTCTCTCTCTCTCTCTCTTTGTACACACACATACACCTACAAATACACACTGTAGTGCTTGCCATTCTTCTGAGTAGCCCGCTGCCCTCTCTTTAATTAGGCTAATTGAAATGCGAGAATAACCATTTTCTTGATTGCTCATTATTTTTGGGCAGTTTAGAATGAAAAGCATGCATTTACATTCAGAGGTCGAATGAGGCGGTCTTACCTGTCTCGGGTTGACCCAGTTGCCTGGTGCAGATGAGTCTGGCCCCTGCAGGATGGGGCTCAAGGGCTGCAACCCTGGCCCAAGGCAGTCTGTGGTGTGGCCTTAAGTCTGCTTACTCTCTGTACCCAGCTCTTCTCTTGTGCACCTTTGGCATTCTAACCGCTACCTTGCCTCTGAATTTCCAGGGGGAGCCTTAGTGTTGTTTAAGCAAGAGAGTCAAGTAGGATTTTCCAGACATCCTTGAGACAAATTGTGAGAGACGGTTTGTGCTTAAGTGCTCTTGGCAGGTCTACAGGTGGTTGGGCAGCTTGTCCTGTGTTTTTGACCCCTGGGCAGGTCCACTGTTGGCCCTTAGCTGTGACAGGAGCCTCCCCAGGGCAGCTTATAGAGAGCAAGAGGAAAGAGACGGAGAGAAAGAGAGAGAAGATTTGAGGAAAAGAGAGAGAGACAGAGAGACGTCAAAGTACATCTGGAGCAAGGAGCTGGAGAGTATCCTTTATGATTGTGTATGACAACCTGAGAAAATGTTCATATGTTTTGTGTCTCCCTGACAAGGAGGTGAATCATTCTCTCAACAGACTCAAACACACACACACACACACACACACACACACACACACACACACACACACACACACTCACACATACAGTTCTCGGCTAGACTGCACGGGGGCAGATCACATGCTCATCACTAGCCCTGCAGGACCAGCTGCAGCAGTGTACAGTAATAGTCACCTCATGATGTGACTTCAAACATTCATCACATGTACACATTATACACATACGGAGTCATTTGCCTTCGAGGAGCTATGTGATTTCCTCATTAACTTCTCGAAATGTAATGAGTCATTGAACCAAGTTCTGTGGCTCTGTTAATTATGGCCCCGTTTCAGCAGCTCTCTCCATGGCAACCTTAAGTTCTGCCTGTCACCACATGAGAGATGAGGGAATAAAGACATTTTCCCATTATGCTGCCACCCCAGCGTGCATATTTCTCCTCAAGACAGGCCTGCTGAGGGTTGTGCTGCTGATCGTTTAGCTCCCTCTGCTGGAGAACAAGAGAACACCAAGCTAGTTTTCTTCTGTACCAGAAAGCAAAAAATGTGATGTGTAAGTATTGACCATTAGCAGTAAAGCGCGATGTCAACATGAACAGTAATATGTTTTGGGATCATGAACAATCAGGAAGTCTTATGTGATAAATTAACAAGTTTAAGGGGTCAGCACTCCTGCACTGAAAGTGCGTGTCCACATGTCAACCACGCTGAGATCAATAAAACTGTTGAGCAGTTGGTATTTTGAATATCATGAGGCTATTAGCATGCAAATGAGCCGTTTTCGCTCATTATTGTTCTGACAAACAAGCGTCTGTTTATGGGTGTGTGTTCATTGCACCTACAGTATAAATGAGCTTTAGCTAATGGATGTAAATAAGCGGAGTTCAGAGTAGAGTTTGGTGAGAAGCGAACAATTTGTTCTAAAAACTAAATGGAAGAGGGGAATGTCAAAATGTCAACAGAGCATTTCAAAACTAAAAGAAGTTGGGTACATGATGTAAATGGAAAAAGTCTCCTTTTTGCAGTATTGCTCTCACCCTTTCATTGTTCCCTTGTAAAACTGCTGAAGCATAAAAACAACTTGCTACCCTTCAGCTCTTCCCTTTAATGTGACAGAAAAAGACATTGCGCCCTGGACGCCGATCAAATTTTTTGCACTACCAATTACAAGCTTCTGTGTTGTGTCTAAAGTGGCCCACAGGTGAAGCTGACAAATAAAATGTCTAGAGGCAGCTCATAACTTTCACATCATTTGTTTATGTGTTGTTTACATTAATTTTACACTATATCAAAGTATGAATGAGGGTCAGTTTCATCATGAAAGGCTTAACAACACACAGGCAAAAAAAGACTTATTTGAAGATAATTGTCAGTGTATTTGCTGTGTATTTTTTTCGGTGGACCAAAGCCAAAACAAAATACAGTATACACCGTAATACAGCTGGCACACCACTCCACTGCTCTCAGGTCAATGACTCGGTTTGTCATTCCCCATAAATGAAGTCTTCAGCTTGATGAAAACAAGATGACGGATGACTCATGACAAAGTGACTTTTTTCCGATTTGCCAGTCGACCATTGCCTGTGGCCTTCGTGCCACTCCTCTCACTGAGGTGCATTTTTAGGTGTCATGAGGGGTTTAGTCATTGGTGAACTTTTTTGACGGATTATTCTGGGCGACACTGCCAGTTCTTACCTTACAGTGGCCAACTATCACTCAATGTATTCAGGGCATGCTGAAATGAAACATTGGACCAGGGCTGATCTATAAAGATATATAAAGATCACAGTCTGTTATTTTCATTTCACTTTCAAGTGGCTATGCATTTATAATTGATAAATGATATCTGATATATAATTTATATATCTATTATAACATTTAGAAATGGCAATGGAAATGTGACAATGTAAAAGGGGTTTCTCATAGTGATGATTCTACAGAGAAATCTGCAGCTGTCCTCAGCTTTACGGTGGTTTGTAATGAGTTTCAGCTCATTGTTTAGCTGTCCAGTGGTAACTTCACTGTTTTGGTTCACTCTCACCGCTCTCATAGTGTCGTTTTCGGCAGCATATACCCAAAACTACCCACACTACACTACCTGTTCAGCACCAAACTGCAGACAGACACAGTTATGACTCATTTCCACTGTCTGGTTCGACTCGACTCGACTCAACTCACTTTTGGTTCCAGGTGCTTTTCTCTATTTCATTTTCACTGCTTATAGTACGTCCTCAATATAGGCGAGATTTTCAGCTAATCGCCATAGCAATCAACACGTGAAACTGACATGACATCATCTTTAACCCAACACTTGCGGAGTCCTTTCATCAGTAATGATGTCATCTTTGTCAATTTTACAGCATAGTGTATGTATAGGAGAAGTTGTCTTTCAGGGCCTTCTGCCAGAAATCTATTAGGTTTAGGCAACAAAACTACTTTGTTAAGTTTAGGAAAATATAGTAGTTTGGGTTAAAATAAACCCTTTCTGCAAAACTTCTCCCTTGTGCTAATGTACATAGGTTACGGTGTTTGCGGGGTGCCATTTTTTTTTTAAATATGGGGCAATTGAATAAAAAAAGTGTGTGTGTGTGTGTGTGTGTGTGTGTGTGTGTGTGTGTGTGTGTGTCGCTCTCTGTCAACATACAGAGAGGACAGATAAGCTTGCGCTTATGCGCTCTCAGGTACCGAAATTTGGCCCTGTGTGATTTAACGTGAATTTTACGTAGTATTGTTATTTTTACTACATTAAAACATCTGTTTTCAGTATGATTTATATTCTCCATCTTTTGAAGGTTTTCCAGTACTGTCTGAAATGTTATAGGCAGCAGAGGGACGTGTGTCAGAGCTCAGCTGAGACGGTATTTGTGATTACAGATCAGTCTACAGCTGCTACCAGCAAGAAATCTGTTGTCAGGTGAGGAAATTCCTTCCAGGGTGACATCATTATTTCCATTACTCCTGTAGAAACACACATTCCTGTCATCTCATACATACTCCTTTCTGCTTGTATTTACTACAAAACTGAGTGAGTGTGTGTGTGTGTTTGTGTAGAGTGTAACAATATACAAGGATTTATAGCTGCACTTCTAGCTATCGGCTGACTCAAAAATAAACAATGGTGAGGGACAGTTTGCTTGGCTGATGGCCATGTGTTGATGTCAGGCTGCATCTGACTCTGTGGTGGCATCATCATGATAAAGTGCAGCATTTGACCTGGACTTAGTTTATGTGACACTGACACAAGGCTTAAAAGTGACTGTGTGTGTGTGTGTGTGTGTGTGTGTGTGTGTGAGAGAGACAGCTCTGCACTTGTAAAAATATCCAGGACCTCAGGACTTCCAGAGAATGATGGCATTCATTATTTTTATCCTAAATTCAATAACATTTATTTTGTTTCTTTAACAGTTTCAAATTTTATTTCCAAAAGGCAGGCAGTTTGAAAAAAAGTATTGTTGGGGGGAAAATGCATAGTTTTTACATGACAAATAAAGACACACAGCACATACACAGATAATGTAGAAGGCTAAAGACTAGGGGAAGGCAATCCCAGCAGTTTCTGGAAGCCATTTCCTTACTTTGGTAAAGATGCCCTTCATGATAAGCGTCATACATACAGTATAGCAACAGATGATTACAGACAGACAGGAAAACAATGTTCCCCAGTACATATTTATCTTAAAGGAACAGTCTGACATGCTAAGAAATATGAATGTTTGGAGTCAAACTGAGAATGTGATGAAGAAGCGCAATATCAGTTTCATCTCTGAACACGCTGTGCAGAAATAGCTTTAAGTCTGGGACATGTTAAGACCTGGGCCCTGTTTGGCAAAAACATCTTGATGCTAACATGATCTCAAAATTAAGATAATTTTGGCCATCATCATTTTGGATCGTTTTAAAATGTTTGTAGATAATAAGTCCTGGCTTTGTGCAAAGACCGGAAACAGGGAGAAGCTACTAGCCTCACTCCATCAAAAATGAAAAAAAAAAAAAAAAAAAAACTAGATATGGACTGCATTTACATTGCATTTTTTTACATTATGAACATAGAAAAGTATAAACCACTCCAAAGCTGTCCTATTAACACATATTGTGAGTGATAATGCACAACAAGGTGCCCTACTTCAAGAACATAATGAATTGAGGCAAAGAAGCCCACAACCTAAAGTGGGGTACCGTTTCCTCAGCCAAGTCCATTTTTCTCTATATAGGTACCTCAGAGTCATTATACCATGGTCTCTAACAAGATAAAAACAGGCTTGTTTAAAAGTTATGTTTAAATTTTCATTTATTTTTAATGTTGTGATGTTGTGATGTTGTGATGTAGCATAAAGGATAAGTATTTTTGTCATAATTCCCTGCAGTACCTGTATACCTGTTGACAGTAAGCATTATGGGGGGTTTCCATTTTAAGATTATAACCACCACCAGCCAGCTAATCAGTATCTTCTGTGGCCATTATACATATCTTATTAGCTAGAAAACTAGTCATCAACACAATAGTCACCCGGATTTTGTTTTCACAAGTACATCTGAGATGTTGCATGCAGTCTCCAGGTCAGTTTGGCAGTTCTTCAGAAACCTTTCACATACAGTATGTGTCATAGCATAACTTGTTAATATATCGATTATAGTCGCTGTAATCACAAACAACCATATTCCGAAGTGTTGAACTGTTCCTTTAAACCACAAAAAAAGAAGAGAAAACAGGTTATCTACTTCCATAAAGCTGACTCCACTTGTACAGCTACTTTGGATTAATTATAATCACAGTATTAGCGTCACTTTCTTCATATGTTGAGAGGCTTTGTGAGCATTTTAATAGAAATGTGTTGAGGTGCAAAATAAAAAAAGCCAGCTTAAGGAAAATAGCTGTCCTGTAATGCAATTTCAGCACCAAATGGCTCGTTATATAAGAGCACGTTTTTACATTAAAGCATTGTTTATCATATGGCTTCAATACAAGTGGTCTATGCATACTGTATATATTAAAACATTTCTCAAAATCCTTCAAGAGATTACACAACCTGGATAGTTTTTAAAAAATCTCTGTATGCTAAAATATCCTCTGAAGTGCTCTTAAGTTCATACGCTCATCACAGACCAGATCTTTGGCTAACAGCTACTTGGCGTTTTTCTTTACAGCATTGGTTTTATATTTCTGACATTTAGTCGTTAAACCAGGTTGTGACTTCCACAGTGAAACGAAGCACATGATGTAACAAGATCTTTCATTTTTTGTTTAGATGCACTAACTACACCACCTCAACATAGTTGGCTGGGTAAAGCCCCTCACACCCGCCGTCCTTCATCCCCCGACACCAGCCCTGATCATCCTCATCCTCGATCTTCAAAAACTCCTCACCTGCCGGGAGACGGAATTAAAAATTAGGGTTAAAACTACTTATTTTCCCTCTCGATTAAACTGCAGATTATTATCTCAACTAATGGTTTGGTCTATAAAACAATAATATCAAAGTTTCCCAATGCTCAAGTCGATTCAAGTCTTCAGATTGCTTGTTTTGTCCTAAACCCAAAGATATTAAATATACCATTATAGTAGACAACTATTCACATTTTAGAAGTCATAACCAGTAAATTGTTGGCAAAAAAATACTTAAATTTTTAAATGATTATCAAAATAGTTACTTATTAATTTTCTGCTGATCAACTACTCGATTATTCCACTAATTGCTTCAGCGCCAAAAACACAGACAGTTGAATGGACAAAAAATACACAATTGAAATATAAATAGATAGTATGCCAATTTACAATAATTTTACACAATAATTCTTATTAGTGTTTATAATTTATGTGATACACAGTGCAGTTCAGTAAGTTTTTCAGGATGGTATGTGTGTGTTTACCTGCTTTAAATGACAGTTCATCTGTCTCCTGGCCAACATAATCATACAGAGCTCTTACCCTCACTCCTCCAATCATCACACTAGAGGAAGAGAAAGAGACAGAAAGAAAAAAGAAGAGACAAAGAGACAGATCTGATCAGCCGAACACCAACAGCTACACAGCATCAGATCACAGTAAAAACACAAATTTGCATAAAACAATTTGCTTTGGGATAGAGGTACTCACCTCCTCTCTATTGTTCCTTTCTTTTCTACTTCTTTCTTCCCTTTTTTGGTTTTCTTCTCGGGCATCCATTCCTAAAAAAAAACATTTGAACAAAATAATTACTAAACATTTAACCTCAGACCAAAAAACAGACTGCAAAGAATTGTAGTTTGCATCGATTTAGGTAATAGAAATGGTAGTAGATGGACAAAAACATAGGTACCTGAAAGTGAGGCCAGTCGGTGGGCATGCCGGGCCCGTAGGTGTTTTTCCACCAGCGAAGATCCTCATGCTCATCGATGGCCATCAGTGTGTTGTGGAGCTCATTGTACACGGCCCTCACACTAAATGAGTGGTGGAGAGTAAATAAGAGAACCTAAATTGAGATTGATACATATTTTAGCGGAGGCAAACCAATGCAAAGCTGCACTAGATATACTGATCCAAACATTACAGAGCTGTTACCCATTACCTAGTTCAAAAAACTTCAACTAACATTTCAACTGCTTCCAGCCTCTACACAGCAAGTGACAATTCAACTAATTCTTACTCTTTAACTGACGCTGTCATTGCTTACATATCATCTGACGCTTGAATTATAGACACTGCACACACTTCAACTATCTCTGGCGCTGAAATTTTACTCTTACTCTTTAAATCTAACTAAAACAGAAAGAGTCTCTATCTGTATGTCTGTCCTTTGATTTTCTTGACATTCGTTCATCTGATTGACTTCACGCTTGTCTGGTGTAATGCTGAGGATCCAAGGAAGTGCAATGTTGAGTGCAAACTCTTGAGCTCAACGAGACATATTTATATATATTTTTAGTAGTGCGTTTTGTACACACTATGTAGTGTATTGAGAGGGGACTCATATTAACTGTTACACCGCCAAACGGCATGCTGGGTAGCTACAGTTCGCTCTCTGTTGCTTGCTTCAGAAGGATACATTCAAGAATAGATGAAGAAAGAAATATTGTAGAAACCGGAGAAGTTACATTGTAGCAAACTCAAACATTTCAAGCATCAGCTATGTAACTTTTGGAATGAACGCTTTAGTTCCCGGAAATAGCCTGATCCCAAATAGCTAGCTGTTAGAAAATGACGCGTACCTAGCATTGCTAGGGGACACAACTTGGCAGGTGTATTGCTCAGGACCCAATGAAGCCCAGTGTTGAGTGTGAAGTTGTTGGGATGAGCGGTGCTCGAGAAAGCTGCAAGTAGCAATAGCAGAGGCCAAGCAATCAGCCTGTTCTGAACAGGCACATTCTGAACGGGCACTGCACTAGTTATTATCAAACCGCTTTTACTTCAGTAACACTGCAACTGCTTTTATAGCTTAGACACTGACTGACATTTCAGCTGCTTTTCACCGGTTTTCAGCTCTTGCTATACAACTGTTAGCTCTTTCAGCATTTGCATACAAACTTACAATTTAACTGTGGCCCACAGGGGTTAAACCTGCAAAATTTCCAATGTTACAATTCAACTTATTTTATCAGCTTTCCACTTTTACACTTCTACACACACTTCAAATCCTTTCAGGGCTTCCACTTAAACTTACATTTAAAGAGATTGGCATAAACCAGCAGCATTAGCTTAATCTAGTTTAAAAAAGAATGCTCCCCACTTTACACTGATTACT
The DNA here is from genome assembly GCF_008315115.2 of Sander lucioperca. Lineage (NCBI taxonomy): Eukaryota > Metazoa > Chordata > Actinopteri > Perciformes > Percidae > Sander > Sander lucioperca. The sequence continues at coordinate 23,974,396 of NC_050193.1, forward strand.
CTCTAATGGTGAATATGTTGACTTGCCAAACACAGGTGTTAAGTGAGCCAAAAAAAAATAAAAACAGAGTAAAGAAGCTGCAAGCCAATTTAAAATATGCTTCACATTTCTGCTGTCAGTTTGTCAACAATGTTATTTTCTATATTAAAACATCAGCCAATCAGCCTAAGACAGAAAAATTGTGACAATCTACTGTAAGGGATGCTCATAAGGTTTTACAATGCATCATAATCTGAGCATGATATAATCAATACAACATGCAGGAATGTGGTAGGATGAATATTTTATGGGGCAGCTGTATATTTAATAGCAGGGTATTCATTTTAATTTAACCTACTGATGTTCCTCTGATGCTTATATTGTAAACTTAGTGTATTGAAACGTCTAATTGGCACATAATCAACTTGCTCTGCCATTCAGGGCATTTTAAGCAAAGTGTTACCCAAAAATTAAGCAGATTAATAGAGTATATAATTTCTCTCATCTACCCTATACCCCCCCGTGGCCTCTGCATATTTCATAAAGTAATTAAGTTGCTGTCTTTGCTATTATTTCCTTTAATGGAGAACACTCATATGCCCTATGTAGTGGAACAACTTTTAATAAGGGCTCAATTACATACTTAGCATTAAATACACAGCTGTTTTACCACCACACATTGATCGTCATATTAGCACATACAGCAACTTACAACAACCTTACAACCAACATACACATGCAAAGCACTGTGGTTCACCTCTCGTTGTTGGTAATGTCCAGGTGTTTGTGGATGGAGAGGAAGGCCTGCTTGAGGAAGACAATCCTCTTGCGCTCCTCATCCTGCGATTGGTCAAAGATGGACTCCATCTCCTCCATGTAGCGTGGAGCGTAGCGGTTCACCTCCTCAAGGACTTTTTCATAGCGGGCCCGAACCTGTAAACATTTAGAAACACTTTTACACACTGCTCAGGGACTCATTGGCTCTCATTGTAACATAGTTATACCCAAACCCTAACCCGAGACAAAGGTTAAAATAAAACTAGACTAACTAAATTTGAATACAGGAGTTTGAAAAATCAAAACAACAAGCACCATATTATAAATAAAAGAACTAAAATAAAACAAAATTGTGCATGGATTGTCAATAATTTTGTTGTGATGCAGTTCTCTGTGTGGAAAACCTCCTCCCAACTCTTCCTAATCTTGGAAATTCACTTCAAATCTGAATTAAAATGTTCTACACAAACCACCATTTCCTCCCACTACACTGAATAGTTTGCATTCATTTCTGCTTGTTCTTCCCTGCCTTTTCAGAAATCCGAAAATGGTTTATTGCCAAGTAAGTAACACTTACAAGGAACATGCTTGAGCATTAATATGAAATTTTGTTGGCATTGCTTACGTTTCTTGGCGCCACAGACTTGGTCTGTGAAATAGCCTAAAACAGGCAGCGGGAAGGTGTGTTGCATCATTGCGAACTTGTGTGTGTGCAGATACAAACAACTAGGGGACTGTAAGAGAAATTGTGTTTGATCATACACATGTAATCATGTTAACTTTCCTTGTGTTTGATCATGCTAATTACTGATTGCATTGTTGGCCACCTGTATGTCATCAGAAGATCCTGAGCTCTCATGAGAACTTTGTCTTGAGAACAAAGGCATGCAAGATACTGACTAACTGATGGAACAGATCATCAAACCCCAATGAAAATGACAACACGTTGCTTACCTTCTCTGCCTCCTGTTGAGCCAGTTCTCTCTCCTCCTGGATCTTCTTCTGTTTGTCGATGGCGACATCCGGGTTCCCCTGAGCGTGTTCCTCTCTTTCCCTGGCTGCCTGCTCCTTACGGCTCACTTTGTGGTACGCCCTCCTGGCTTTATCCAGCTGTGGACAAACCAAAACACACCTTATTATCTACAGTTGTGGATGGATAAGGAAAATTCAAAGGAAGGTGTGTCTGTCTACATGTTTGAGTTTTTGTGACACCATCAACAATCTCATCCATTCAAAAGCAATTCAACCTGTAAAGATAATTTTGAAAACTGTGATGCAACTGGCTTTGAAAAGCATCTTGCTGATACCCAGAATACAATAATGGTGCATTAGTTCTCTGTGGTCTAAATATAGACTTGAGACTGAATTGAGGCCATTTACTTAATGAGTATCCATTTGTGATGTTGCAGTTGATTTTAGTATGTATGAAGTATTGATTCCCTAAGAAAATATGTAATTCATGCCCTCTTGTCCTTAGCTGCTCTCAAATCACAGAGAAGCACGGATTGTGAAACTACAGATATATTATTTCATCGTTACTTATTTAGACATGATTATTTAATGTAATCAAGATAAAGTTTTCAGGGACTTTAAGTATTTTATCTTCCAGATAGTGCTGTTATGTATAACGTATATATTTTAGTATACATAGTGTATTGTGTGTCAGTCATTTCATTTTTATTTTTGTCTTTTGTTCTAACAGTACTTCCGTCAAATTGATGCAAAACTAGGGGGCAATGTTTTCCCCCCTTTGGTCTCTGACTTCTTCTCAAAGAGAACACAGGACAATCTACAGAGCAGATATATATGCTGTAACAGACATAGGTAGGTAATTTAGATAGGTGCACTGCAGGTTTATTAGGAATTTACATCTTTAAATGTGACTCTGTCATCCAGAAGTGAAGCCTAAATTAATTTTTTTATATCACAATTTCAGACTAGAGCTTTAAATCATCAGTATAACACTGAACCTGGCTTTTGAATCTGAAAAATTCCGACCTTTTTAAGTCGTTTGGCCCACGGCTTCTGAGCACGCGTGAAGCCCGTCTCAATGTCCTGGGACTCCTTAAAGCCTCCAAATAACTTCTTGTGGAAGGTGTCCTTCTGCCAGGTCCTGACCCGGTCGCCATCCTCCGACACCAAGGAGCGACAGATGGAGGCGTGTAAGGAGGCCAGCCGGTCAGCGGAGGACAGAAAACACTGCCAAGCCTTCAGAAGAGATCCATATAAAGGACCTGAGAGAGGAGGATGGAGACCAGGGAATCACAAATTACTAAATGTTCTTTGTACTTTAGAAACAATTCGGCCAATATTTACATTTACAACAAATCAAAACTAGAAGGTATCTATTACCATCTCTCATCATATTATATGATCACATTTTACATGCTGTGTAGACAAAATCTGGGGTTGCAGCTACAGTACTTACTGGAGTCCACTACTGGCTTCCACTTGTTGCTCCATTCACTGAGCTGCTGGGCATACTGCCTCTCCACGCGAGCTCTCTCTTGGAAACATGCCACTATGTCATTACAGGCCTGGAAGGCATCTTCTGTTCGCTTCACAGTGGGCTGATAGTTCCCAGGCTGCCAGGACACAAAGAGAGAGGAAGATCTACTGTTCACACAAAATAAACAGCGAGATTAAATGGACTTAGTGCTTTAAACCCTGATATTAATATCCAACAGCATAATCATTTTGGGGGGGATTGAAAAAGCCAAAAGATGTTTTGCCAATATTCAAAACAGTCTTTAAGTTTTTCTTTGTAGTTTTACCTTTTAAATGTAAATGCCAGTGAATACAAAATTGTACATCTGCTCACAGTTTAATCCTGGCATAGTGGCAACAGCATGTAGACAATAAACCGATTCAGACAAATTAATTTAGAAACACTGAAACTGTTCAAGCCAGTATGACTCCTCTACTCTTACAACTACTACTACTACTGCTACTTATACTACTACTACTGCCACGTATACTGTTAACATTAATGTCAGAACTGTGACTACTATTTTTACTTCTACTAATAATAGTATTATTGAAATAAAGTACTACATGTACTGCTACTACAACCACAACTGCCACCACTACTACAAGTACTATAAAATCCTTTATTGCTATCATTAGTTGCAGTAGTCCTTTTATTATGATTTCTAATTTAATTAAATTTATACATTTATATATTTATAGTGTCAAATCATAACAGACATTATCTCTGGACACTTTACAGATAGAATAGGTCTAGACCACACTCTATAATTTACAGAAACCTAACAATTACCCCAAGAGCATGCATTTGGTGTGACGGCGGCGAGGAGAACTTCCTTTTAACAGGCAGAAACCTCAGACAGAACCTGTATAGAATTGGCCAAGCACAGAGTCTTGAGGAACACCATGGCACATCTCGTTTGTGTGATCCATACAAAAACTGAAGTGCAAAAATTAAATTTTCCGTTTTATGTGCCAGGTGCAGTAACTTTCTGTAGTCCCTTCTAGAAGTCTGGCAACGGTTCTGTTTCCAGTCTTTATGCTAAGCTAAGCTGACAGGCTGTCGGCTCCAGCTACATATTTACTATTCAGATGTGAGAGTGATATTGATCTTCTCATTAAACACTCAGCAAGAAACTGAATAAGCGTATTTCGTGAAAAGTTGAGCTATTCCTTTAATGATTGCTCTGTTCCATTTAGGTGTCCCAGTCAGTCGTGCCAGTTAAACAGCATGTACAAATCCTTGAACTGGAACCGGCACAGCTAAATGGTATTATTATTATTGAACATAAAACAGTCCCTATTGGTCTGTATCACATTCTATGGTCAGTCAGTCTTAACAAGGTCCAGCCTGCATTCTCATCTCCTTTAACAGCTGTGACATTGCTGCAGCCATCTAAGGTCAACCCCACGTGCCACAAGTGACACTTTACAGGCATTAGGTTTCCCGTGGTAAACTGTAAAGCTGGCAGCAGCGTAGGGTGTGGTCAATGGACATGAGGATGAGGCCTGGCCATAAAAAGACAGACAGAGAGGGAGGACAAGATGGCAGCAGAAGGCAAGGCCCTGAGAGTAATAACACATCTGAAGCAAATGTGTTGTTTGTGGATGTGGTATTTGGAAATCTCTCTGCAATTTTCCTGGCAGCTGCCATCAGCTTCTACTCAGCACTCACTCCTCTCTTTTTCACTTTCTGTCAGACCCTATCTGTTTGTCACTGACACATATAGGCAGCTGGTTGAAAGTTTCTGCACACCATATATGTTGTCATATTGTGTTAAGTCATCTGAGGCAATGCATTCATTGTAAATACCATTAGATTAATGTATAATAAGTAAGCAGAACTTTCTCATGGCAGATGATTACCACTTGTCAAACAGGTGTATAAGTGATGCAAACACCCTCTGCATGCTTTTCATATACACTATACACACTCAGTGTACAGCTTTTCTCAGTTCCTTGATGCTTTTTGATATTGTAAGCCACAATGCTCTTACTTCTCTTTTTTCTTTTCTTTGGCAAAATTCTCTGCAAGATGATATTTCCCTCTTCAGAGTTGCTCACTCTCAACTACGTGCAGACCGTTTGTCAGAGTATGCAACCAAAGACCTAAATCTTCATTTTTTTCTACACTAGTTGTGTTTTTCACAACTAATTGACAAGGTCTTCGATCCTAATGGGACTCTTAATTAGTCGTTAATTAAATGGTGCATCGGAAAGGTCAAGCAGTTAAGTCTCTATGTCAAAGCATGTCTGTAATGCTAGCAGACAGTAGTTTTTTGCTACAGGTAGCTTTAGATAGATGAATCAATATGTAGGACATCTGCAATAAAATATATAGTTTAACATTTCTTAATTCAATATGGCATGTTTTCAATTTTTAGCTACTTGTGTTTCTGTTTTGTTGTAAATGCATTGCTAAGGTATGTGATAGTGTATTTCCTATATGAATAATTTTTGTGTCCATTCACTTTAAAAGAAATATTTTTGCTTTCATTTGCTACCTGGTGTGTCACCTGGTCGTCAAGTAATTTAAAATACTTAGTTAGAATACAGCATGTATGAAAACCTGCACCTACGGCTGTAAAAGTGATTAATTTCCATACTAACTAACTCTTTTACTCTAATCAGAATCAATTGGAGTACTTCTCATCAATTACCCCCGTTTCTCTCTCTCTCCTTCTTCCTTACTTTCTTTCTTTCTTTCTGCCTCTGTTGTGGTTTGTACTGACTCTCCTCACTCGTCTGAGAATTAAATAGAAACAGCTGAGGAATCCAGTTTGAGGCCAACGGCAACGCTGCAGAGACCCAGTTGGCCAATCTCTGAGGCAGATGCAAATCCTCTACTAGAGAATCTGTCCAAGCAACAAAACGCAGTATCAAAGAAAATGGCCACGGTCCTCCACTGAAAAATCACATTTCACAAATATAATGGATCCTATCCAGAGTATAAAGTGTGTCAGTGCACAGAAAGAGGGGTGAGAACCACAAGCAGAATAGAGTACAGCATCAGCAACAGTATCAAGCTACTAATGGTTGCACTAAAACTATTGATATTGTCTAGCAGTAGTAGCAGTAATAGCATAAGTGGTTGTAGAAACAATAGCAGCAGTGATTTAGTATGAGTTGTAGCAGCATAGTAGTAGTAGTATTACAATAATGGAAGTAAAAATAGCAGAAATAAAATATTTTTTAGATTTATATCTATGTCATCCCAAAGTGCTTTTAGGCCAAATATAGATCAATACAAAACAAAACGTATCCATTTCATGAGACGCTTCAAAGCGTTCAACAACAGAACATTTAAAGAACAGACAGAAATTTTTGTCTTAAAAAAAATGAAGAGGCTAATTAGTCCAGTCAAACATTTACAGAGTCTAAGTCAAAGATTTAAAAAATCAACAACCCAAACAGCAAAATGACATGTTTATAGACACACAACATGAGAGTCTGACCACGCCGGGGTTCACAGAATGTCTCTATATAATCAGTAGTGAGTAAAGAGGACAGTAGTAGTGTAATATGGGCCCAGGGCTGAGTCAGAGGCGTCACTGCAGCATGTGTATTAGTATGAATAGTACACTTGTATACTCTATAGAATGCACCGTGATTGCAAATATCTTTAAGTGGTGGTGACTTTGCAAATCCAAAACAAAAGAGCTTAAGTTGCAGTATAATGACAGACGGCCCTTGAGCACGGCGGCAGGATGACACAGACAAGAACTGGCCTGGAAACACATCCAACACAACAGGAGGCTGCCAAAATTACAGGAGGGGAGAGATGAAAGTGGTACAGCACATCGAGGCCAGGAGACAAAGGGAGACATAGTCAATTTTAAAGCGGTAGCACACTCAAATTAGATCATCGGGCACTTTGAATGTTAGAAGTGTTTACAGTTTTAAAACATCGTGACAAAACACAACTGTGTCCTGTAAACAGAGCGGAGAGCATGGATGCATTACAATAACTGGATACAGTGTTCGAGGCGGAACCCTGTTCATTCCTATCAGAGTTCAATGGTGCATGAAGCCAAAAAAGTATAACTTCTGCAAATAAAAAGACCTGGATGATCTATAGCGGTCCGCTAACTTGAATGGGGATTAAATGGTTTAATTGCACGGCTCTTCCAGACTTTCCAAATGTTATTGGACCAATGGATCAAATTCTGATAGTGAAGTCATTTCGCGGGGGTTGTGACGTTTAAAAAAGCTATCCACTGATCTACAGATGCCTCCTTTGCTATGTAAGTCTATGGTGAAAACTTGTTTTGGGCCAGAGGACATCACGTGACAGACACGGAAGTTGTAATTCCACTGTTTGGCCGCTATGTCAAATTGGCTTCAAAGCCTTCCTAGGAGCCTGTCCTGAGGAGTTTGTTACAGGTGCTCAATTGGATTAAATAAGATTTAGGCAATTTAGAACTACAAAGATTATTTATCACAACCATTTCTTAAAATGTATGCTAAACTTTACTGTCAGTGTAATTCATCATGTGTTATTATGTAGTAATAACACATGAGTCTGAAAGCATTACTGGTGATAACACTGTGGGAATTATTGTTTATTGATGAAAAGTGATATATGCATGCACTATTTATTTACTGTGTCACCTATTTATTTTATACTGATTCATTTTCACCTCTTTTCTTTTATTGTGTCCCTTTAAACGGGTTTGTTTGAGTTTTTCCTTATCCGAAGGGAGATTTGAAAAGAACAGAGGGTGTCGTATGCGGTACAGATTGTAAAGCACCCAATTTGTGATATTGGGCTATACAAACAAAATTGACTTGACTTGAACTTGGTACTGGTTTTGCACTCAGCAGTCTTTGTTCTGCAAGTAAAGTTCACCATGTGTGTCACTTACTACATTCTTAAAACTGTGGTATCTTGTATTGACTGTTGCTTTATACAACATGGTTGAGATCTTATTTAAGAGAATAGTTCAACATTTTGGGAAATAGGCTTATATGCTTTATTGCGAGAATTAGATGAGTAGATCAGTACCAATCACAGACTAAAAACAGAGGAAACAGCTAGCCTTGCTCTATCTAAAGGTAACAATTCCACCTACCAGCACATTTGAAATCTCACTAATCAACATTTGACTTCAGCAAAGACTTCAGGAAGTCATCAAACGTTTACTTCAAGTCACTTTGGACAAATTAATGTAATACCAGAAAAAAGATGAAAGATCTCTCATCTCTGTATAGGATGTGACCACTTTTCCTTATCCAGCAGAAGACACAACAAATAAAAACATCATGCAGCAGTGTGCTTTACCAGAACAATGATGTTGCAGAGAGCAGTGAAAATGGAAAAAACGTGTCCTGGATCCCCAGAGACATGACCTCTGTACTACACAGTCTACTTTGTCGAGCAAACACAGACAATCAAATACCTAATGAGCTGAGCACTATCACAAAAACCTTCCTGGAGCGCAGTTAACCCAAGCAAGGCAATTCCGACTGTACAATGGTTCCTATTCACATTTAAAAATGAAAGCACAGCCTTGTTCACACTGATACGTAGCCTGAACGACAAAACAGTTTAGTCTGGTTTGACAGGAAGGTCATTGAGACTTGCAGGGGAAAAGCTATTTTGTGGATCTGTCTTTTTCTCTCTCTCGGAAGACAAACAGACAAAGACACACACAAGATACACTCAGTCTTACCATCCAGAAGCTGCGACTGCAGGCATCTTCAATGCTGTTTTCTGATGGTAGCGTTGACATCCTGTTTTCTGAGAGAGTAAAGAGTATATGATTAGTTTAGATTATCTCGCATTTAATCTGACCATTCTTTAATCGGCTTCTACGTCTAGGTAACAAAGGCTTACCTACATTTTTATAACAGTTTTATAATTCAGTTCAAAACCACCAGCAAAAATCCCTCCACATGAAATCAGTGGAGAACCACATATCCATTCGGAAATCATGTCCTCTCAACCTTTTCTCTCCCTGTCAGATGAACACCCAAGTATTAATGAAAAACGTGGATAACAGAGGCTGTTACAATATTTATTCGGTTGCAGAAGTACCTCCTGGGGTACAGATACCTCTGGTTGGGAATCATTGCTCTAATGTACATAATTTCAATTCCAGGGTCTATGATATGAGAGCATTTGATATCCCCCTCAGATAAATGACTGATGACAGCAGGTGTAACGTGTCAGAGACTGAATCGTATAATGGAGGCACTGTAAGCCCATTGAAGAGTTGTAGTTGCCGTTGGAAGTTGACGTGTAAAGTAAGTTTGAAGCCATGAAGTGTACAGTGAATCGGGCAGCATCTCACATGCCGTAACAACATCAGTTAGCATGGATAACCCTCTCCCAGCAATCCCAGCTTTGAAACATGAGCTATCCTAAAATGAACAGGGTATAAAGGTCAACACATCCCATCATTCGCGCTCACTCACAAAAGAAACACGGGCACACTATGCAATACGTAAGAAGTTCTGTCTGATGTTACTTTATGCTTTTCTGGTTCCACTTCCAAAAAAGAAACTTTTCCAGTTAAATATTTAAGCACACATCAGTTTTCCCTTCTGGTGTTTTAAACCGTTGATGCACCCGGAGCAGAACTCCATCCAGATACAGCCTTCATGTCTTCCCTGCTTTTCCTCCCTGCAGCCATCTTTCCCCATGGCTCTGTTAGGCACAAAATTAGATTCAATGATTTTCCTCCACATCCTGCTGTTCACGGGGCATCATCACATGCTCCACTAAGAGCATAATGCCATGCCTCTCCCTGCCTGAATCTTCCTCAGCTTGCTTCTGTTGTGTCTTTGCCGCTGAGGTCTCATAGATTACACAACCCTGAGTTCTGCAGGAGGTTAGAAAACTAATGAATTGCCTCCCTCTTAACCCTTGACCTGGACTTCCTGTCCCCTTGCGGGCTGGATCTCTTCTGGGTATGACTGTCCGTGTTTTCAGAGGACCGTGGGGGTGGGGGAGCTCTGCTGTCTCTGCCTATCAAAAACTAGACACAAGCAAACTACTTGTGTAAATTCAATCCCAACTGTAGCCTATATAAGATTTACCCTGTTAAGTACACAAACAAGTAACAGTCTTGGCTGACTTGCATGCCTTTCAGATATAATTTCATACTCATTACAAGCATTAGGATATGTCTATGTGCAAAAGAAAGCGTGCTGTGCAACTCCACATCTACTGGAATCAATTCAATGTCACCATAGGCCTTTCAAATATTATTTCATAGACGTTATAATCAATTTAAACATACTCTAAAGGGCTGGGATAGGCTCCGGTTTTGTTGTATCCTAAAAATGTAAATAACCTTAGTCTGACAAATAGATATAAAGTGAAACAAATTGAAGTTAGAAAAGCCTGCTTGGAACTTCCAACTGGCTTTCTGATATTTGAGAGATATATGTCACCATATTCCTAACTTGCTGACTTTCACAGCTACAACAGTTAAAAGCAAGTGGTAAAATATGTATTATGTACTTGCATTTGCCTACTACTTCACTGTCCTGTAAGTTCAACTCAGAGTATACTGCATAACTTACCACCTACCAGCACAGATCTAATTCCACCATGGGTCCTCCAGACTTTTTATAGTCTCTTGGCAGGTCGGGCAGGAAATTTGTTCCCCAGTTTTTAGAAGTCCTGAAGTGATCCAGTAACTTCTGTTAACCCAGTCCTCTCAGTATCTAAAACTCTAACTTCACATGTTCAAAACTTACAACTTACTAAAACTAAATGTCATTTGAGTTATAAGAGCCCATCTGGAGCTTCCAACCAACCAACCAACCAACTCTTTCACCCCTGGATACTGCACCCACTATGGCACACACTCACTCCTCCCCCTGTCCCTGTTTCATCTGTCAGCTGTAACTCACCACACACACATTGCATAGAGGAAATATATAGTAACAACTGAACACACGAGGCAGAAATAGGAGCTCAATCACTCCATCAGATCTCTCTGAAATGCAAGTATACAGCCATGGAAGGCTAACAAGCCGCTCACCATTGCTTACCTCTCTAAATGTTGGGGCCCTTTCTGTTTCAACCCCCTTTTCCTTATTTTGTTTGGCAGCTTTTTTTCACCCAGTTCAATCTTTGTGCAGACTCTGAGGCTCTTTCTTTTTCTCCGTCTTGTCTTCTTTATACTTCTACTCGTCTTCTCCAACTTTGATTTTCCACTCGTTCTGAACAGTGCTGCTCCTGCTCTTCCCCTTTCTTTGGCCCACTGTTGTGTCAGATGAGTTGGCTTCTTTCTTTTTTTTCCTCCTCTTCCCTCCTTCTCCTCCCTCACACCCTCCCTTCCTCTCTCCTGGTCTCTCTCTCTAAAACAGCTGCAGGAAACGTATTCTCTTGTTCTTTGTATTTCACCACTTGTTGAAGATCGGCTATCTTTTTCTCTATCATTCACTCGCTTCACCTCCCTCGGAGTAGTCTTAATGAAGTGTCCTATAGTGTGTTTTTTGGGGGGTTGTTTATGTGTGTGTGCGTCTACAGTAAGTGAGTCAGACAATGAGTGAGTCACCCAGCCTGAATCTGTGTATATATGTGTGTGTGTGTGTGTGTGTGTGTGTGTGTGTGTGTGTGTGTGTGTGTGTGTGTGTGTGTGTGTGTGTGTGTGTGAATTGGCCTATTAACTATGTTTTACTATTTTACAAAGAAGTGCAAAGCAGCATGACCAGATTAAGAAAACTCCATCCCCTCATGCTTGTCTTTATACCCCCTCTTCCTCCCCTCAACACTCCCTCGGGATAGTTTGGTAGGCCTGCCTCCACAGCTGGAGGACACATCCGGTGTGTGTGTGTGTGTGTGTGCGTGTGTGTGTGTGTGTGTGTGTGTGTGTGTGTGTGTGTGTGTGTGTGTGTGTGTGTGTGTGTGTGTGTGTGTGTGTGTGTGTGTGTAAATCAGAGATTCTTTGAAGTCAGAGACCCCTGAGGAAGAATTGTTCACACTTAGATATGCCGCTCTTGCTTCATGCTTTGCTGAACTTGTGAAACTTTGCTTTGCCAGAACATGCCATGTAAATAACTAGACAGCTGTTATACGTTGCAAAGTTTACGCCCAGCTGCAACCTGCAAGAAGTAATCCTGTGTTAGTAATCCTATAATCAAATCTGTAAGGATACGAGGCCGATATCATGACAACACTGTGGAATCCTGTGATTAAAATGATAATAGCCATAAGAGGCAGAAAAAGTCAACAAGTGGAATAAGGTCGCTGTAAAGTAATGTTTATGTAGATTCACCATGCAGTGACACAGTGCAAATCCCTATAGGAAAGTTAGAGGAATAGTAGAATGATTCTAACTCCAGCTCGATTCACGATTTACCTTAAAGGTGTCCATTATTCATATCATACTACAAAAGTACAAAACGTACACTTAAAATACTGTTGATTATAAATATGTGGGAAAGCGTACTCAAGTACATTTACCTTGTTTACTTTGATGTGAATGAAATATTAGTTTAAGAAGTGTTTTTGAAAAGGCATATCGTAGGCCACCCACTAGGGTCAAACTGATGCAAAATAAAATTGTCTCACCTCTAACACCTGCACCTTTGTACTACATCTGTAAAGACTGAGTCAATGCAAAACCATATAAATGGTGAGTCAAAAATGGAACTATATAAGTGAACTCACCATTGTCAGCTTTGATATTTTGTTTAGTAAGGTCATGTTATATCAACTGATCACTTTGAAACAGAGTTTCAGTCAGTACAGCTCTGCTTTCAAATACTGTGGCAGATTCTATGCCCCATATTTAAAGCCAGCAGCATACTTTATTGATATTTGGCTGTGTTTAATGAGGCATTGATACATCTTGCATCGAAACATCAGCTTTGAAAGGGCAATACTCAGTAAAGTCGTCTGTTTCAGGTCTAGCATCACTAATCATGTTGTAGGCTAATAGGGTTCATCTAATATCTACACTTCTGCGTAACTGTATGTGAGTTTTATTTTGAAATGTATACCGGAAGTGCCTTGCCCCCTCGTGGTCACAGTGAGTAACTGCAGCTTTTTAAGTAAATATCTGTAGTTACGCCCTGTGGCCACTAGAGGGCTGAAATACATGATAGCAAATTACACTGCTTTTATTTTTCTTTTACAGTTTTAGTCACTTGGTGTTTCTTCCCTCTGGTGGCCACAGTGCGTAACTACATGCCGATTGTAAATGTTTTATTTTGAAAGTATCTTTCGGAAGTACTACTATTTTGTGTGCATTTGGTTTGACTTTACTGGTAGAGTACAGTTGCAGTTCGTCATTGTAACCAAAGGAGGGCAGACATACTCGTGATTCTAAATAATAACAGTATACAACACACAGGTTGTCCGGCTCAAAGACTGACTGTTTGTACTGTAAAGATTGTACCGCTAGAGGGGAATTAGTGTTTAGGTACACAACACAATATTGTCCTTAAAACTTACTTTCTAATGCAGAAAGAAAAATGTTTGTTAATCCAGTTCGGTTTTCTTTACCTCAATTTAGTTCTGACAATGTCAACACCATATGTATTCAAAATCATCACGAGTAGTTCTGCCCTCGAGTGGTTAAAGTGAAGAACTAACACTCTACTAGTAAAGTCAAACGCAACAATATAGTAGTACTTCAAGACTTTTACTAAAACTAAAACTAAGTAATAGTTTGTTAGACTTGTTGCGTTTGTCTTTTGACAATATCTACTGGTTACAATGAAGTAAAGCCAATCGCAATAACATCGTATTATTTCTGGTTGATACTTTCAAAATATAACAATTAAAATTGACGTGTAGTTGCGCAGTGTGGCCACCGGAGGGCAGCACTACTTATTTTATCCATAGATAATGCACGATTTCAAACAACCAGTATTGTAAACTTTGTGAATGCGCGGTGGACCTAACATCTTAGCGTATTATTTGGAATTTACCAGTAAAGTGAATATTAATAGTAGTCACATAAGGTAGTTAGAGGTTAAGAAGAGAGGATTTCGACTTGATTCTTGGTAATTGTTTCCGCTCCACTCCAGTCCACTAGGCGGCGGTAGTGGTTTTATAAGCTGGCTGCCAACCGCCCATATTTATAAGAAGAGGAAGCAGCAGCAGTCACTTGGTTGCTGTCTTCCTCGACAGAAACATCACTTTTGAAACTGGTAAGATTATATTATGAATATCACTGATTGCTTTTTGTGATAACATATTTAGACTAGTAGAGTAGTGTAGTAATATAACTAACGTCAATGCAACCCACGGCCTTTCTGTTCTGTGAATGAATAACGTTAACATTCGTCGCTTATGGTTTCATGCTAGCGTTAAACTTCAATTCGGTATGATTAACGCAAGCAGTATGAAACTGCGGGAGCTGGCAGTAAAACTGAGTTATGAAAAAACGATACGGTTTTGGTGGATAAATTGTATGTCGGATTTAACACCGAAATTAGGCTACAACTCAAATCATGTAGCCACTTCTATGACACGTGTCTGGTGTTGAACGTGGTGTGGTTGGGTTACTGCCGTGTTCCCTTAGCATGTACAGCAGCTGCATTAGCCGGTAACGCTGGGGCCTATTGCTAACTCCACGTGGTAAGCATGCTAGCTAACATGGTACATTAGCGTAGTAGATAAAATTAGTAATCGCAAGATACATACTAGCACAGCATGAATGATTGCATTTTAACCTAAGTGTAATGTTGCTTGTATATGATGAGGTATCCACTTGTATGGCTTTAGCTGTCCCTCTCCCCTGATGACTTGCACTGGGCTCTGAGTCTGTATGAAGAGAAACGTGCATCTTTGGCCCTGACAAGCCGGAGTTTCTGAGGAGAAAATAAGCTAATGTTGGTCTAGGTTATGGTCATGACTATACAATAACACATGCTTTTGTCCTTTTTCAGATCACTTACAACAATTGGAAGCACTCATAGACTGGACTCCAAATAGGTATGTAAAATGTATGTGTTCTCATAGTTATAAATGTTGTGGCATCCAACTGAACACCCATTGTTTACGAAAATCTTTTGGTGTAAATGTTAGAAATTTTTTCATAGTGGACAAAGGTGTAGTTATGAACTGTGACCACCGGAGAGAGCAATGAACACACATTTTACAATTAACTCTCACGAGCTCATTGAGTAAATCAGACTACACACATGCGCATACTAGCACTATCAAGGATATTAAAAATAAAACTTTAAATTGGCACCCTTCATTGAAAGTAATTCTGTCTCAAGTAGTCTGTGTTGAGCACATCACTAAAAATGGTGAAATGGCTTTGTATACTAAATGGACGTTTATTGCTGTTAAGATATTTGTTTGCGAATCTAGCTGTACTTGTGCATGTCAACTACTGCAACCCAATGCTTTTGTTATTCCTGCCAGTTGTTCAAACTCAAACTGTCCCTCTCCCCTGATGACTTGCACTGGGCTCTGAGTCTGTATGAAGACAAACGTGCATCTTTGGCCCTGACAGGCTGGAGTTTCTGAGGAGAAACTACACAAATGAAAAGTGAAGTTAAAAGAAGTCAAAAGTGAGAATTATAACACTTACAATGGTATTTTCTTCTTTCTTCAGGTGTTAAAGTGAAGCCACTTACACACTGGACTTAAATCAGGTTTGTCATAACGCAGCATTTCTTGGCCTTTAACTAGCAGACACTGAATGCTGATCTCTTGTGATGTATAGCACTGGGCTCAGAAAACTAGTGATGACAGAAGTGCAGTTCTGCCCTTGACAAGGCAGACTCTGATGAGATTGATATAAAAGATGTTTTAACCGTGTAGGATTGAGATTATTCTGACTGACGTTTCCTGTTTATTTTTCAGGTACTGGTCCTCCCACAGACATCAGCTTTATAACAATGTTGTAATTTTTTTTTTTTAAGCAAATGTTAACCAGTATTTAATTTTTGATCCAATAAAACTTCTAAAAGTATTGTTTCTTCCCTTTTGTGCAACTACTATTCCAGAGTATAGGGACAGTAGATTATTGAAATGATGTAATGACTTGTTACCCTTGTGTCACTGAAGTTACTCAACTGCGACATTATAAATGTTTTGCAGTTGCTCTAATTCTGTTGACTTGGAGCACTGAGAACCTGATACTGATTTTGATCCAAGTGTAAATCAATTTTTTTTTAACTCAAACAGTTTCAAATTGTAATTATTTGGTATATACAGGGTATTGATAAAATAGTGATACAGGATACATCTAATGTGGAAATGGTAATGTTGAAATGAAATTAGTTGTATTTTAAAATGATACTTTCTAAACTAAAGTTTTACCATATGGAGTATTTTCTGTTGTGTACACTATTGTTGAAGGGTAAACAATCTTAACACTGAAAAGCAAGGTATTCCCCTTTAGGTGTGTGCACAATTCAAATCAATCATTTTCACTACATGATCACATCGCTTCACTGTCTGTACCCTGTAATTTAATTACAGAGGAATTTACTGGAGGGTGTAATTTCTAGGTCCCTAAACATGAAATCGTCACCAATTATATATTATTGGTACATCGTATACAATGTACTGCAGCGCTGGGCTAGCTTTATGCAGTGGTGTATGATGTAGTTTTTATATTATGAATAGATTTGAAGTTACCTGTAATCCATTTCATCTCATGTAGGGTTACATAAACAATAGAATAATACACCATACCCAAATTCATTCAGAGCATTGTCTTGCTCCACAGTAAATATGAGATTCAAGAAATCACAAACATAAATTACAACTTAGTTTCTGTATCTTTATTATAATTCTAACAATTTATGATCTCTTAAAACATTTGAAATTCATATGTTTATATGAATGTGTATATGCGTATTACATATACATATATATTCTGTAAGTTACCTTTTATCAGTTCATATTCTCATTTTTTAAAAGATCTCTTAAAGGAAAAGAAATGCTTTCTATAGAGTCACACCGGTTCCCTCAGATCTTACTTTATCTCCTGACAGCAACCATGAGCCTCTATAAATTATAACTATCAAATGCAAAGAAATGATTGAAAACAATTCTCACCAGCCACTTAATGAGAACATCCTTGTATCAGTAAGATATGTTTTTAGAATGTCTTATCCAAAGAATTAATTGGCCCTATTTACACTAGCAAACGCTTTTGAGACCTGTTAGAAACAAGTAGAAATGAGTTTGGGCAGGAAGCCACATTCTGCTTGTTCACCCTTTCAGAAACATGCCCCTTTTTGGCTGAAAATTACTTCAAGTCCTTTAAAGGGAAATGTTAAAAAAAAAAAAAAAAAAACACAGTTGCTAATGGAAATAGGGTCATTGCATAATATGCTGGTAATAAACAATGAGCTGTGAGCACACTGGCACATGTCAGCAATGGCAGAAGGTGCTTTGTACAAAACAAGGAGATGCAAATGATGAGCGAAAACAGACTGGAGCTCTTAATACTGTCAGGTCAATAACAGTAGAAGGGGGCAGATGTAGAGAACGGGTCAAACTGTAAAGAAAGCAGAACAGTTAAATAAATACATTGTACCTTTTCATGTTAAGCATTATTTGGAAGACAGAGATTCTTTAGAACTTTTGAGACTTTTTTTACATCTTAAACCATAATTAGATGACCATCGTTTTCATCGTCCTTATTGCTATTTCCCTTCCATTCAAATCTAACCTCTCATTGACCACCAGCACAAAACAATTACAGACAAATCCACCTTAATGACCTGTGTTCATTCACATGCCTATATGTATGTGCAGTTTGAGCGAAATGATCTATGAAAACTCATTTATCTTTTTGCATAAAACAGACAAGACAGCAGGGCCCGGGAGAAGAGTAAACTCCCCTAATTACGTCTGATGTATAGCGTACGTTTGATATGTGTTCGAGGACTCAAAAGCGGCAGGAGAGGTGAAGTGTTGTTCAAGGTAGAGAGGTCATGAGAAAGCCCTTATATTTGATCTCAGCAGCAGTGAGAAAAGCAGGACTGTGGTTATAGTGAGATGTAAATGTGCAGTGGAAACTGATAGGAAAGTAAAAAGATTGCAGTGCAATATGGCACGTCAAGACGCAGAAAAAGAATGAAATGTGTGTATGTAATCAATCAAAACGGGCTGTCTATTAGCCAGAATTGAGAAGGAAAAAAAAAGGACAGCTTAAATAAAGTGATACATTATTTTCACTTATGTGTATCGTGGGCATCCCCAGAGCAACAGTTGCTACACTTTTAGTATCTGCATATTAAGTAGCAACTAACTTTTAAAAGAGTGAGGAAATCATATTTTGAGGCCATAAAGGTCAACATGATACTGATTAAAGCTTCACAGTCTGTTGAAAGAAAAACAAAAAGGAGAAAGTGTGTCTAAAAATGTGCTTCACATTAAGTTGCAATGCTTCTTGTCACATAGAAGCAATGTTAAGGGTACCGTGCAAGAAATAATATGCATCTTTCTATTCAAAAATACCTATATATACATACATATATATATTTATATATATCACCAATACCATCTTCATCACAGTCAGAAAATACACTGACTGCACAAGAGCACCATATCAGGAACTCTCTGAAGCTATAATAACAGTAAGGACGATGAAGTAATGATAAATAGTAACAATAAATCTCTTCATATCAATATCAGTATTCCAGTATTCCCATTTGAAGTTTAAAAATTGTAAGAACAATCATAGTATTAAAACTCAATATAAGCGTTGTCTCTCAGATTCCCTCGGCTGGGTGGCTGCTTGTTTCCTCCTGGATTTTGTCGAGAGAGAAAGGCCACTCCTGGAAGGAGCAGGGGCGATTGGGTGGGAAAGAGCAAGAAAATGGCAGTTTTTCCTCTTCCCCTCCCCTCTCCTTTCCAGTCTCCCTCGGACGGAAGGTCTGAATGGTTGAACAACAGTTGCCTCAACGCTGAGGAAGTCTTTCTTGGTAAATCAAATGCTCTGGGGTATTTCTCTTCACATTGTCACATCCAGTCTAACAGTTGAAAGCAGTCTGTCTCCTTTTGTATATCTTGGATCCAAACATATAGTGTGTCTATATATAAGGTGTCCCATAAACTCTTAACACAATCACTTGCAAGTGTGTGTGTCTACATGTTGGTGTATGCATGCAGGCATGTATAGTAGTAACTGGTGTGTGTGTGTGTGTGTGTGTGTGTGTGTGTGTGTGTGTGTGTGTGTGTGTGTGTGTGTGTGTGTGTGTGTGTGTGTGTGTGTGTGTGTGTGTCTGTGTCTGTGTCTGTGTCTGTGTGTGTGTGTGTGTGTGTGTGTGTGTGTGTGTGTGTGTGTGTGTGTGTCTGTGTCTGTGTCTGTGTCTGTGTCTGTGTCTGTGTGTGTGTGTGTGTGTGTGTGTGTGTGTGTATCGGTGTGATTCTTTATTTTTTATTTTTACTTTGTTGGTCTGGGCACTTATTTTTGCTACAAATTTGTGATACAGTGACCAGTCTGTATATATGTCATTATAAGACTTAAGATGATAAAGAGCTATAGAGAAACACATAAGATCCTGATCACAGGACCTGCAGTGGGGACAGAGCCCTATCAGTGATGAGGTAAAAACAAGACGTAACCAATCAAAGCTGAACACGCAGACAGCCTCCTTGGTTTGAACCAAGTTATCCATCTGAGCCCTCTTCACCTCTAAAAGACGTGGAAGCTGTCCTGATATACTGCCCTGCGTCGTCCTACGTTCACCATACAGACAGACAAAGCCTCACATCTGCAAACATTTACCCCCATTCACCCACAAATATTCATCCTCATTGATATTCAGACAATTTAAAACTAACATCCACTCACACGGGGAGGGGTTATCATTGATTGCACTCTTGGTGGGTGCCACTCGTAAACCTGAACAGCCGGCTGAGGGGGTAAAAAGACTACTCAACAAGATGCCTGCACGACGAAGGACACCTTTATCTTTTTCTCTAGCTCGCCAACAACACAACCCGCTCTTCTTTTTTTATCGAACTGGCTTTAGATTTAATCCTCTCTCTTCAGTATTTGCTTCGGTTTTATCATTCATAATATCTGTCTTCGTATGATTTTCATATGATTTCTGGATGAAAGTTTCTGTGTTACTTGTTGATTGGTGTGACCGTGCATGCATGTGGGGAGTGTACTTGTGTAAATCAGCCTGCCACAACTGGGGAGCGCCAGCCGGTGTTTTTATGGATCATCAGCCATTCTTCCATCCCATCTTTCCATCTCCTTTTGGAACTTGACTCCCGCTTTCTGTCCTCTCTGTGTGAAATCTGTTCCCCCCTCATTTGTTGTGTGAATCCTCCATGGATAGCAGCAGTTGTGTTTTCCACCCTCATTGACTCCCACCCCTCCTTTCTCACTCTCTCTCTCTCTTTATGATTATGCGTTTGCAACCTCAGCTCCGACTCCCGTCGTCCCTCCTCCTCTCAGTCTGTCCATCCCGAGGTGAGAGAACAGAGATGGGGAATGGACTGCTGGACATCCTGAGGACAGAAGAACAGACATAGGACACAAGTGATGTTTGGTGTTTTTTGTGAAATGATTATGAATGGTGTTTGTTGTTTTGTAGCATAGTAGTGAGTTGTTTTCCCGTGACTCATCCATGAAAAGGACATCCTGGCCTTTACACAATATTTTATTTGTGGTAGGGGGGTGGAGTCCATCACAACAGGAGTTGATGATGTGCATTAAACATTAACCTCTGAATAGAACATTTTTGGTCAATGTCCTCTGTGGTGGACAATTAATCTGTTTTTGTATAAAATGCAAGGTACTTCAGGAGAAAGGTATAATTGTTTTAGACTTTTTAACCTTTAGCCTTAGACTGAATTGCAGTACACAGTACACATGCAGTTGTCTGGAGAAGTTTGTTGATTTTGTTGATTGGTTAGTTGACCTGAGCCACGCCAGCGGCTGTGGTAGATTTGTACAACTGACCATTAATTATAGGGATGGGAAGTCTCTAAGTTGCTTTGGTGTTTGTAGATTCACTGCTTTAGGTGTGTATGGGTTAAAGTGAGGCATTGTAAAGCACTTTGTCCTGTTTTCAGTTGAAAAGCATATATTTATAAAACTATATTTGTTACTTCAGAGTGTATTTTAGTCTATTCTTATATTATGTATTTTATTAATAAAAAAAAAAATATATATATATTCTGTATACAATTCTGTATTGAGCTATTTTCATTTATTTTATTTGTTATGTTTATTTTATATTCATATATATTTTCCCATGCAATGCCTGGATAACCTGCTCTGTAATATAAGGATTTTCAAATTTGGTATCGATAAAGTATATCAATCTATCTATTTATGTACTGTCTGTCTGTCACAAAAAGTAATAAAAAAAAGTCATAGAATAACGTGATTAAAACAAAATCATAAAAATTCATAGTATAGTATGTCATGAAAAAGTCATAGTATAGTATGCCATGAAAATGTCATAAAGTCATAAATAAATCATAGTATAATAGTATGTCAAAAAAAATTCATATAGTATGATGAAAAATGAAAAATGACAAAACATTTGATAAAAAAGTCATAGTATAGTATGTTGAAAAAGTGATCAAAAAGTCATAGTATAGTATGTTGAAAAAAGTCATAGAATAATACGTCGAAAAACCTAATAACAAAGTCATAGTATAGTATGTCGAAAAAAGTCATAGTATAGTATGTCGAAAAACCTTATAACAAAGTCATAGTATAGTATGTTGAAAAAAGTCATAGTATGTCAAAAAAAGTGACAAAAATGTCCTAGTATAGTATCTCAAAAAATGTGATAAAAAAAGTCATAGTATAAAATGTCGAAAAAAGACATAGTATAGTATGTTGAAAAAAGTGACAAAAACGTCCTATTATAGTATGTCAAACAACAACAATTTTATTATAAAAGTGAGGCATTGTAAAGCACTTCGTCCTGTTTTCAGTTGAAAAGCATGATGCAAGTGCAATCCATTAACTATATTTGTTGCTTCAGAGTGTATTTTAGTCTATTCTTATATTGTATTTTATTAATTAAAAAAAAAAAAAAAAAAAAAAATATATATATATATATATATATATATATATATATATATATCATTTCTTTCTTGAATTCTGTATTGAGTATTTTCATTTATTTTATTTGTTGTGTTTATTTTATATTCATATATATTTCCCATGCAATGCCTGGATAACCTGCTATGTAATGTAATCTGTAGGATTTTCAAATTTGGTATCAATAAAGTATATCAATCTATCTATCTATGTACTGTCTGTCTGTCACAAAAAGTAATGAAATAAGTCATAGAATAGCATGTGATTAAAAAAATCATAAAAATTCATAGTATAGTATGTCATTAAAAAGTCATAGTATAGTATGCCATGAAAATGTCATAAAGTCATAAATAAATCATAGTATAATAGTATGTCATAAAGAATTCATATAGTATGACGAAAAATGTGTTAAAAAAGTCATAGTATATATACTGTAGTATGTCGAAAAAAGTCATAGTATAGTATGTCAAAAAAGTCATAGTGTAGTATGACAAACAATTTGATAAAAAAGTCATGAAAAAAGTCATAGTATAGTATGTGGAAAAAAGTCATAGAATAGGATGGCGAAAAAACTAATAAAAAAGTCATAGTATAGTATGTTGAAAAAAGTTACTAAAACTTCATAGTATAGTATGTCAAAAATTTGATGAAAAAAGTCACAGTATAGTATGTCGAAAAAAGTGATAAAAAAGTCATAGTATAGTATGTCAAAAAAAGTCATAGTATAGTATGTCGAAAAAAGTGATAAAAAAGTCATAGTATAGTATGTCGAAAAAGTGATCAAAAAGTCATAGTATAGTATGTCGAAAAAGTGATCAAAAAGTCATAGTATAGTATGTCGAAAAAAGTCATAGTATAGTATGTCGAAAAAAGTGACTAAAGCGTCACAGTATAGTATGTCGAAAAAAGTGATAAAAACAACATAGTATAGTATGTCAAAAAAAGTCATAGTATAGTGTGTCAAAAAAAGTGACAAAAATGACATTGTAATAGTATGTCAAAAACAATTCATAGTATAGTGTGTCAAAAAAAGTCATAGTATAGTATATGGAAAAAAGTCATAGAATAGGATGGTGAAAAAACTAATAAAAAAGTCATAGTATAGTATGTTGAAAAAAGTGACTAAAAGTTCATAGTATAGTATGTCAAAAATGTGACTAAAAAAAAGTCACAGTATAGTATGTCGAAAAAAGTGATAAAAAAGTCATAGTATAGTATTATATGTCATGAAAAAGTCATGAAAAATGTCATAGTATAGTATGTCAAAAAAAGTCATAGTATAGTATGTCGAAAAAACAAATGAAAAAGTCATACTATAAGTATGTCGAAAAAAGTCATAGTATAGTTTGTCGAAAAAAGC
This sequence comes from Sander lucioperca, assembly GCF_008315115.2. Classification (NCBI taxonomy): domain Eukaryota; kingdom Metazoa; phylum Chordata; class Actinopteri; order Perciformes; family Percidae; genus Sander; species Sander lucioperca. The sequence goes on from NC_050193.1 coordinate 23,997,955, forward strand.
CTTAGTATAGTATGCCGAAAAAAATGATAAAAAAAGACGTAGTATAGTGTGTCGAAAAAATTGACAAAAACAACATAGTATAGTATGTCAAAAAATTCATAGTATAGTATGTCAAAAAAAGTAATAAAGAAGTCATAGTATAGTATGTGGAAAAAAGTCATAGAATAGGATGGCGAAAAAACTAATAAAAAAGTCATAGTATAGTATGTTGAAAAAAGTGACTAAAAGTTCATAGTATATAGTATGTCAAAAATGTGATTAAAAAAAAGTCATAGTATAGTATTATATGTCATGAAAAAGTCATGAAAAAAGTCATAGTATAGTATGTCAAAAAAAGTCATAGTATAGTATGTCGAAAAAACAAATGAAAAAGTCATAGTATAGTATGTCGAAAAAAGTCAAAGTATAGTTTGTCGAAAAAAGCCTTAGTATAGTATGCCGAAAAAAGTGATAAAAAAGACATAGAATAGTATGTCGAAAAAAATCATAGAATAGTATGTCGAAAAGAGTCATAGAATAGAATGTCGAAAAAAGTGATAAAAAAGTCGTAGTGTAGTATGTTGTAAAAGTGACAAAAACGTTATAGTATAGTATGTCAAAATGTGATAAAAAAAATCATAGTATAGAACGTTGAAAAAAGTGATGAAAAAAGTCATAGTATAGTATGTCAAAAAAAGTGACAAAACAACATAGTATAGTATCTAAAAAAAAAGTCATAGTATAGTGTGTCAAAAAAAGTCATAGTATGGTATGTGGAAAAAAAGTCATAGAATAGGATGGCAAAAAAACTAATAAAAAAGTCATAGTATAGTATGTCGAAAAAAGTGACAAAAAAGTCATAGTGTAGTATGTCAAAAATGTGATTAAAAAAGTCAAAGTATAGTACGTCGAAAAAAGTGATAAAAAAGTCATAGTATAGTATGTCGAAAAAAGTCACAAAAACAACATAGTGTAGCATGTCAAAAAAAGTCATAGTATAGTATGTCGAAAAAATGAATAAAAAAGTCATAGTATAGTATGTCGAAAAAAGTCATAGTATAGTATGCCGAAAAAAGTGGTAAAAAAGTCATAGTATAGTATGTCGAAAAGAGTCATAGAATAGAATGTCGAAAAAAGTGATAAAAAAGTCGTGTAGTATGTTGTAAAAGTGACAAAAACGTTATAGTATAGTATGTCAAAATGTGATAAAAAAAATCATAGTATAGTAAGTCAAAAAAAGTAACAAAAACAACATACTATAGTATGTAAAAAAAAAAGTCATAGTATAGTGTGTCAAAAAAAGTCGTAGTGTAGTATGTCAAAAATGTGATTAAAAAAGTCAAAGTATAGTATGTCGAAAAAATGAATAAAAAAGTCATAGTATAGTATGTCGAAAAAATGAATAAAAAAGCCATAGTATAGTATGCCGAAAAAAGTGGTAAAAAAGAAATAGTATAGGATGTCGAAAAAAATCATAGAATAGCATGTCGAAAAAAGTTATAAAAAAGACATAGAATAGTATGTCGAAAAGAGTCATAGAATAGAATGTCGAAAAAAGTGATAAAAAAGTCATAGTATAGTACGTCGAAAAAAGTTATAAAAAAGTCATGGTATAGTATGTCGAAAAAAGTGATCAAAAAGTCATAATATAGTATCTTGAAAAAAGTGACAAAAACAACACAGTATATTATGTCAAAAAAATTTGATAAAAAAGTCATATTATAGAAAATCGAAAAAAAGTCATAGTATAGTGTGTGAAAAAATTCAAACTATAGTATGTCGAAAAAAGACAGGATAGCATGTCGAAAAAAGTAATAAAAAAGTCATTGTATAGTATGTCGAAAAAACTAATAAAAAAGTCATAGTATAGTATCTTGAAAAAAGTGACAAAAACAACACAGCATAGTATGTCAAAAAAATTTGATAAAAAAGTCATATTATAGAAAATCGAAAAAAGTCATAGTATAGTATGTGGAAAAAAGTCATAGAATAGTATGTTGAAAAAAGTGATAAAAAAGTCACAGTATAGTATGTCAAAAAATAAGATAAATAAGTCATAGTATAGTATGTCGAAAAATTTCATAAAAACGTCATAGTATGGTATGTCGAAAAAAGTGATAAAAAAGTCATAGTATAGTATGTCAAAAAAAGTTATAAAAAAGTCATAGTATAGTATGACTAAAAAAGTCATAGTATACAGTAATATGTCAAAAAAAAGTTATAAAAAAGTCATAGTATAGTATGTCGAAAAAAGTGAGAAAAAAGTCATAGTATAGTATGACTAAAAAAGTCATAGTACAGTATGTCGAAAAAAGTCATAGAATAGTATGTCGAAAAAAACTAATAAAAAAGTCATAATATAGTATCTTGAAAAAAGTGACAAAAACAACACAGTATATTATGTCAAAAAAATTTGATAAAAAAGTCATATTATAGAAAATGGAAAAAAAGTCATAGTATAGTGTGTGAAAAAAGTCATAGTATAGTATGTCGAAAAAAGTGATCAAAAATTCAAACTGTAGTATTTCAAAAAAAGACAGAATAGCATGTCGAAAAAAGTAATAAAAAAGTCATTGTATAGTATGTCGAAAAAAGTGATCAAAAAGTCATAGTATAGTATGTGGATAAAAGTCATAGAATAGTATGTCGAAAAAACTAATAAAAAAGTCATAGTATAGTATCTTGAAAAAAGTGACAAAAACAACACAGCATAGTATGTCGAAAAAAGCGATAAAAAAGTCACAGTATAGTATGTCAAAAAATAAGATAAATAAGTCATTGTATAGTATGTCGAAAAAAGTGATCAAAAAGTCATAGTATAGTATGTGGAAAAAAGTCATAGAATAGTATGTTGAAAAAAGTGATAAAAAAGTCACAGTATAGTATGTCAAAAAATGTCATAAAAACGTCATAGTATGGTATGTCGAAAAAAGTCATAGTATAGTATGACTAAAAAAGTCATAGTACAGTATGTCGAAAAAAAGAGATAAAAAAAGTAATATTATAGCATGTTGAAAAAAGTAACAAAAGTCATAGTATAGTATGTAATAAAAAAGTCATGAAAAAGTCATAAAAAGTCACAGTACTGTGGCCATATTACCTCACTTGGTAGAGCAGGCGCAGATATATATAGGTTTACGCCTCAACGCAGAAGGTTCAGGGTTCGAGTCTGACCTGTGACAGTTTCCTGCATGTCTTTCCCTTCTCCCTTTCACGTCTAGCTAGCCTATCCATTAAAGGCAGAAATGCCCAAAAAAATAATCTTAAAAAAAATGTCATAGTTTTAGATGTCAGGAAAAAATCATGAAAAAGGTCATAATGTACTATGTCGAAAAAAGTGATAAAAAAGTCATAGTAAAGTATGTCGAACAAAGTCAAAGTATAGTATGTCGAAAAAAGTCATAGTATAGTATGTCAAAAAAAGTCATAGTATAGTATGTCAAAAAAAGTGATAAAAAAATTCATATTATAGTATGGCGAAAAAAAGTCATAGCATAGTCTGTCAAAGTGAAAAAAGTCAGAGTATAGTATGACGAAAAAAGTCATAATATAGCGTGTGTAAAAAAGTGATAAAAAAGTCATCGTATAGTATGTCATAAAATTGCATGAAAAAGTCATAGTATGTCATGAAAAAGTAAGGAAAAAAGTCATAGAATAGTATGTCGAAAAAAGTGATAAAAAAGTCATAGAATAGTATGTCAAAAATATGATAAAAAAGTCATAGCATAGTATGTCGAAAAAAGTGATCAAAAAGTCAAAGTATAGTCTGTCGAAAAAAGATAGAATAGTATGTCAAAAAAAGTAATAAAAAGACATAGTATAGTATGTCGAAAAAAGTCATAGAATAGTATGTCAAAAATAGTGATAAAAATGTCATAGTATAGTATGTCGAAAAAAGTGACAAAAACGTCACAGTATAGTATGTCGAAATATGTGATAAAAAAGTCATAGTATAGTATTTTCATTAAATGGCGGAAATTCCACAAAAGAAATCGTAGTACAGCATGTCATAAAAAAGTAATGAAAAAAGTCATAGTATTATATGTACTGAAAAAGTCATAGTATTATATGTACTGAAAAAGTCATAGTATAATATGTCATAAAAAACTAATGAGAAAAAGTCACAGTGCTGTGGCCAGGTTTGCTCAGTTGGTAGAGCAGGCACAGATATATGTACAGGTTAATACCTCAACGCAAAAGGTTTAGGGTTCGAGTCTGACCTGTGATGGTTTCCTGCATGTCTTTTCCCTCTCTCTCCCCTTTCACGTCTAGCTGTCCTATCCATTAAATAATAATCTTTAAAAAAAAGTCATATGTCATGAAAAAGTCATGAAAAAAGTCATAGTGTACTATGTCAAAAAAAGTGATAAAAAGTCATAGTAAAGTATGTCGAAAAAAGTCATAGTATAGTATGTCAAAAAAAGTGATAAAAATGTCATAGTATAGTATGTCGAAAAAAGTCAGACTAGTATGTCAAAAAAGTGATAAAAATGTCATAGTATAGTATGTCGAAAAAAGTGACAAAAACGTCACAGTATAGTATGTCGAAATATGTGATAAAAAAGTCATAGTATAGTATTTTCATTAAATGGTGGAAATGCCACAAAAGAAATCGTAGTACAGCATGTCATAAAAAAGTAATGAAAAAAGTCATAGTATTATATGTACTGAAAAAGTCATAGTATAATATGTCATAAAAAACTAATGAGAAAAAGTCACAGTACTGTGGCCAGGTTTGCTCAGTTGGTAGAGCAGGCACAGATATATGTACAGGTTAATACCTCAACGCAAAAGGTTCAGGGTCCGAGTCTGACCTGTGATGGTTTCCTGCATGTCTTTCCCCTCTCTCTCCCCTTTCACGTCTAGCTGTCCTATCCATTAAATAATAATCTTTAAAAAAAAGGTCATATGTCATGAAAAAGTCATGAAAAAAGTCATAGTGTACTATGTCAAAAAAAGTGATAGAAAGTCATAGTAAAGTATGGCGAAAAAAGTCATAGCATAGTCTGTCAAAGTGAAAAAAGTCATAGTATAGTATGATGAAAAATGTAATAAAAAAAAGTCATAGTATAGTATGTCATAAAATGGCATGAAAAAGTAATGAAAAAAGTCATAGTATTACAGTATGTCATCAAAAGTTATAAAACATTCATAGTATAGTATGTCATAAAACATTTCATGAAAAAGTCATAGTAGTATAGTATGTAATAAAAGTCATGAAAAAGTCATAGTATAGCATGTATAAAAAGTCATGAAAGAAATTGAGGAAAATATCATAGTATGCCATAAAAAATGTTATTAAAGTCATATTAGTATAGTATGTAATAAATAAGTCATAGTATAGCATACTGTTAGAAAACTGCATAGAATAATCTTATATTCTCTCTCTCTGTTAAATTAAACTGCTGTGGATATTGTTAAGAAACCATAAGACTACTTGAACTCTAAACAAGATAACATGGAGCCATTGCGTGTCCTTGTCTGAGCACGGTGTGTTCATGCCCTCCAGACCAGATAGGGGAGACGTCATCGACTCTGACAAGGCAACAACTGGCGACATCAAACCCTGTCTCATGATTGTATTTCACACATAAATAAACTACTGTAGATACTGTACAATATGTCCCTTGTCTTGTGGGAAGACTACTGAAATAAAAATATCTCCCTAGAACAGCAGAGAAGAAACCTAGTCGAGATAAATTTTGTTTCCTTGACCAGAAAGACTACTTATTTAGACAAAACAGTGATGATGACTTTGATTTCACTAGGGTATTCTTTTTCTTTAGTGCCACTGTAGGAATTGTACAACTTGCAGGTGAATATCTGGTTGGAGTTTACCTAGTGACAAGACAATCAGAGAAACGAAGCAAAAATGAGTGGTATGTCTGGTAAAGGTAATACAAATATCTAATGGTCTTATGACAACTAGTTCAAAGCCTGTGTGAGGAGGCTGCGGTAAAACAGGAACTCCGTACAGCACGTTAAAGGAGCTCGCTACTCCAGAAGACAGAGTACGACTCTGTAGAGAAAAATTAAAAAAAAATTAAAAAAGGAGGTAAAGTTAAACTGTAATTGCTTGATTGCTATAAGAGTGTCTCCAGTGACGAGATTCACTGCACAAGGTACACAGCTTGGGTGAACTCCATACATGCTACCTGGCTCTTAATGAAATCAAGTAATTCAGGAGGGTAAAAACTTACACGAAAAGTAAGATATAATAGAAGTTAAAGATAAATCTTATAAACAGTAAGAGATAATACTTATACTATAAAGATAATAATAATATATAATATACTAATATACTTTGTATATTAAAGGGGTACACATTGTTGAAAAGTGGAGTGTAGGAAAAGTGATAGCCCAGCGAGGAGTCTGAGAAGACTGTCACTGAGCTGCTGTAGCGCACACACATAGAAGCTACACAGACTAAAGAGCTACTAGAGAGCTAAATGTACTTTTAAATTAGGATAATGGGTTTCCTATAGATGGATTGTATAGGAGTTCAATTTAACAGTTACTTTCACTCAGAAGTCAATTATATTTGACCTACTTATTGCCTTTATCTGAGGGATATTTAAATGATAGTTTTCCTATTAATTAAATAAAATATGTTTTTTCCAAATGCCAAAAGCTGATGAAAATTGTGAAAATACAAAAGTAAAGTGCTAAAAATCAAAAATACAGTTGAGTAGTAAAAGTTGTAAAAATAAAGCTGACACAAATTTTGAGCTGCTGTAACTGGAATTTCCCCAGTGTGGTCTAAAGAAAATCTTTCTTATCTTATATAGGTGATAAACAAACAGTTGATTTTTGATTTCAAAGACAAATTATGTCATTTTTAGGAATGACTAATTTCTTCAAAAGACAAAAGAGTTAGTAGCAGAGTTTTGTCAAATGCTTCCAGATATTATTGTAATCTGACATAATTTGGTTAAGACAAATTGGGATTTTTGTACACAGAACGTATGTTTATGAAATATGTTTTATTGTCATCAAACTGCCCGACAAACAAATAGACCTACAAGTCCAGCTGAAATGATTAGTTGCTTAATCACTTAGTGATTGACAGAAAAGTGATTTGATCATTTTCAGTTTCAAAAATGTGAGGACTTTTCTATATTGTTGCTTTTTAATACCTTAAGTACATATTTTTATGATACTTTTCTTACTTAGGTAATATTTCTAATGGAATATTGCTGGTAACAGAATATTTTTACAGTTTGGAATTAGTACTTTTACCTAGGCAAAGAATTTTAATATTTTGTCCACTATAACTATATGTTAAACCTTATTGAATTGACTAACCCTAATTACATTTCAACATTTTTGAATACGTAGAAAAGCAGTGTGTTTAAATGCAAAAAAGGAGAACTCCTCCTTTCTTTCAGAGGCTCAGAGAACAGCCAAGGTTAGGGACTTCCCAGATAATACACACACACACACACACACACACACACACACACACACACACATACACACACACACACACACACACACACACACACACACACACACACACACACACACACACACGCAGAGATAAGAGAAAAACAGGAGTTGTAGATGTGCAGTTTAGGCTCAGCAATCATCTTAATACACTGAGGTAGTTTTTGACATAAATTATATAATGTGATATGGTCCCATATCAGGTAACAAATTGGATAAATAGACTTCAAATTAGAAGTGCTTAGGGTTGCTCTATAGGCCTAAAAACTTTAATTCATAATGATTTTTAGAGCAGCAATTAGTATTACTTTGTGTTGCAAACCAAACCCAAAAATATAATAAACAACACATTTTTGTGTAATTCATCTGAGTTTATGAATTGAGACAATATTGAAACCGATACAGGTTGAGATGAGATTCCATTTATTTTGACTAGTGAGTTTTTTTCAGTAAAGCTGCAGCTGCATCTGACTTTGTTTGTATTTTGAGTTGCTATATCACAAATTGTTTAAACTAAATTATTAATTGATATTGATGTTGAAAATATTTTATTTTGGTGATTTCTTTTTCTTTTAAAGAAATTATTTATTGAATTTTTTGTTGCTTTTATACAGGTTTTGCTGTGTAACACAGGACACAGTGTTAATGGCTAAACCACTAAAACAGATAATTTATATATGCTGCTTATTGAGTCATGAGTTTTGTCATGCCTCAAACAGGAGGGATATAGTAGCAATAATAAATAAGGTGTTTAATAAATTTTGATTTATCTGATTATCTTGATCTAAAGATTTTTTTTGTTGCAAAAACACAACCCTAAGATAAACTGAGGCCTAAAAGAGAACAGTTTCCAAAAAACAGTGTTTCCTTTTCAGCATATTTGTATGGATTTTATAGAGTTAAACCAGCATGAGGGAAAGAAATGCTGTTTTAGAATTATTGATGTTCACTAAAATAAATTGACGTTTTTCCAAGTGATAAATATTGATAAAAGAACAAATATTGCTTCTCGGAATTCTGTTTTGTGCCACACAGTGTCTCGTTGTGTCAGAGATCAGATCCATCTCACTCCCCCTCCAGCTGCAGGACCGGTGACAAACTGTACTAGAAGAAGAACAACAACAACAACCACCATCACAGCACCTCAGACCACAGCACAGCTAGACACGATAAAGGTTCGTGGGTTGGCTACGGTTCTCGGCCCAGAGCGAAAGGGATGGTGGACTAGTGCTAGCCATCTGGTTGTGACTTCAGCATCTGGAGATGTACTGTGCAAACCAAAGAGCCAGCAGCAAACCACATGCCCTACCCAAAGCCTTGATGAACATTCTGTGATGAACTGATGACGCTGAAATAAGAAGGCTTCGGAGGGGTCAATCATATGACCCCGAGACCTGTTTCACCAAAGAAAAAGACGGACCACCGGCCAGCAGACGTCCTGATCTGACACATCTGACGCATTGTGAAATGGTACACAGACTCACATTCTGAAAATACACATATATTTTGATCAAATGAAAAGTTTTTTACATGGGTTAAATTTGATCCTAAACAACAGAAGCTGTTTGCAGTGTATCTTTTATCTGTTCATGTCTTACAGATTCACAAACAACTGACAATGATTGAGATCAACATCTGATTAAAAATGTTTAGTATTGACGTGAATGCTTTATGATGTACATTATGAGTAATGTACTGAGAAATTGCAGAATTCTTATTCATATTCTCATTTTATATTGAATTATTGAGGATGCAAAAGTTTTTAAAAAAAGTAGGGAGAAGGCCTCCTCGTTGGGTTCTTGGGTAAAATGAACTTTAATATAACTTCAGTGGTCTCTGTCTATTCTTGATAATGTAATTATTCTAACACATACCATAAAAAAGTCATGAAATAATCATAGTATGTCATGAAAATGTCATGAAACAAGTCATAGAATAGCATGTCATTAAAAAAATCATAAAAGGTATAGTATAGTATGTCAATAAAATGTCATAAAAACGTTATTGTTTGTCATAAGAAATTCATAAAAGTCATAGTTTATATGCCATGAAAAGAATGAAAGAAGACATAGAATACCATGTCATTTAGAAAATCATAAAAAGGTATAGTATGTCATAAAAAAAAACTCATGAAAAAAGTGATAGTATAGCATGTCATGGACGTCATTGTATAGTATGTTATTAAAAGTCATAAAAAGTTATAGTATGTCATAAAAAAATCATAAAAGTCATAGAATAGTTTGTCATGAAATACTCATTTAAAAAGTAATAGTATATTATGCCATAAAAAGTCATAGTATACTAGAATGTCATAAAAAATGTCACAAAAAGTCATGGTTTATAGTATGTTATTAAAAGTCATGAAAAAGTCTTTGTATAGTATGCCATAAAAAAGCAAACTAGCATCCAAACACGGATTGACTGTAGCTTTAGCCATACTGATGTTTTATGTTCTTCTGGAAGTAGTAAGGGTGGGCTGCTTACATTTGGTAACCTTTTTCTCTCCTGTTTAGCTGAGTTAGGGAGGTTAGTAGTTGTATTTTGGTTTACTTTATTTCTTCAGGTTAGATTGGATCTTACATTAGCTTTTTTTTGTTGGCCTTGGCTCACCCTGAAGTCTGACCAGGCTCCCAGTATGTTTATCTGAATCTGTAAATAAACTAAATCCTTTACTCCTTTACTGAATCCTATTCAGTGATCATTCTCTTTGGCTGATTGGGACTTGGGGAAGTTGAGGCTGGTTCTTGTTGTGTCTCGGCCACCCCTAGACATAAATGTCACATAAAGTTCACAGTAAAGTATGCCATAAAAATGTCACAATATAGTATCTCATAAAAATGTCATAGTACAGTATGTCATAAAAAGTCATAGTATAGTACGCCATAAAAAGTGGTACAAAAAAGTCATAGTATAGTATGCCATAAAAAAGTGGTTAAAAAAGTCATAGTATAATATGTCATAAAATGTCATAAAAATCATAGTATAGTATGTCATTAAAAAGTTATTTTTTTTAAAAGTCATAGTAGTATGTCAGTAAAATGTTATAAAAATCATAGTATAGTGTCATGTCATAAAAATATCATAAAAAGTCAAAGGCTGCATCTTATGTCTTTTATTTGATAGCTTGTCGCTTCTCGGCTGAACCAGAAGTTGTTCTGTCCCTCCTCCGTGAAGTCTGTCTCAAAGCCCTTATTTCTACCCCGAGGAACGAGCATCGAGGAGGGATAACAGAGGAGCTATAAGCGAGGATACACGATAGCAGCCTTCCCGGAAGCCATGCAGCTGAAAGGGCTGCTAACTCCCCCCATACAGCTGACAAATGATACGCATCAGAGGAAAGGACGTCTCATCCCTCTAAACACATTTGCTCGTTCCCTCTGTCCTCCCATGATTTGCTTGCGTCTCTCCCGTGCTTCCTTGGTGGGACGGACTAAGACACGAAGAATGAAGGCAAGTGGAGGAGCCGGGGATGCAATTTAAGAGAACTGAGATTTACCTATGGTATATAGTATGTCATACAAAAAGTTGTAGTATAGTAATGTATGCCATAAAATGTCATAGTAGCCTATAGTATGTCGTCTTTGAACGTTAGCCTGAATCACAATTAATTGCGTGAATTGTCATCAAATTATTTATATTGGCAGGCTTTAATGAGCAAAAGGCTAGTGTGAGGTTAACAGCAGATTTCTACAATAATATCTAAATCATGCGATCACAATCTTAAAATAAACAAAACAAAAAACGTTCCAACACCACTGATGGATAGCTGACTTTAATAACTTCCTTGCAGTAAAGTGATGACATTCTTTTTATGTAATGGAATCTCATTTTATGCACAATAAAAAAGAGTCAAACAAAAGCTACTTCAAATTCAATAGTAATACATTTTGTAATGCTACTGGTTGTTAGTGTATTATATTTTTGAGATGTGTTTTGGTTACATCAGGGCATTTTAGATGTGCGATTAACTGTTGTGTTGAGTTGCATGTTGGTGAAAAGAACTGTGAAGTTTTTGAAAAAAGTTAACTGTAAAATGCATGTAACTAATTGTAAATATTCCAAATAATTGAGATGGTCAGTGATGATAGAGAATTAAAGCCATACCTGTCCATAACGGCCCTCAGGGCCCGTTCTATGTTCATGCGGTGGCCTACACGTGTCACACCCAAATCCAGATAGTCGTCCTTGGTTAGGGAGGGCAGGTGGGTGCCGTCAATCTCGTTGTCCAGGAAACGCTCTCTGTGCTCACCCAAGTTCAGGTATCCTAGCCAGTCTGCAACGTCATACTTGGTCCAGTAGGGCAGCGGCTTGGAAGCAAAAGGCTTTGTAGGGGAAGGGGGCGGTAGATGGGGATAACTCAGGCATGTAGGCGGAGGGTGAGGGTGCAGGGGCGGAGAAGAGGTCCCGGACAGGAAGTGAGTTGGAGAGAGGGATCGAGAGACAACTAAAGTAGAGTTTGGAGGAGGAGGGGCACCAGAGGGGGCAAACAGGGGAGGAGAGGGCGAGAAGTAAGGATCTCCAAGAGGGTTCCCAGGTGATGGCGGGGTGATTGAACCTCGGAGGTCATACATGGCACTGTATAGAGGTGTGGTGGGGAGGAGCGGAAGGGATGATGGCCGGGGGGGACCCAGCTTTGGCCTCTCTGACGGGGAGATGAGGGGGCTGGGTGCTCGCCTACGCTGTAACATGTGTGATTCTGCTTTACGGGAGTCGCGACTGGGGATGAACTGGAATTCTAGGGCTTTGGTCCGGTAGACAGGTCTGTGTTTGGGGGAAGTGGGGTAAGGGGCATAAGATGTCGGAGACAGTGGGGAATGTGAACGTGGAGGCTGGCAAGCAGCTGGAGGTTGAGGTTGAGGAGATGGGGATCGTCCCCAGTTGGGGTACTGGGAGGCAGGGGTGGGGGACGGGGCTAACGATGGTTGTGATAATGAAATCGGCGACGGTGACAAGGATCGAGCTGAGGGGGGGCTCAAAGCTGAGGCTGAGTCTTCTGAAAATCTGTGAATGGAGAAGGAGAGAAATTGACAAGAGAAAAGCATGATAGAAAACAGAAAACAATACGATGAAAAACATGCACACACATTAAGGAAAATGTTGGTCAACATTGACCAGCAATTTTTAGAACCCATGGATTTAAATGATTTTATACTGTCAACATTGTGATTGTGTACAACATTATAAATGAATCAAGCTTAACAAGGTTTCCTCTCCTTCCTTACTGTCTCAAAACCGGCTGTAAATTTAAGCAGGTGTCAAGGTTTTATGTTCTTCCTGACAGAAAAAAGGAGTGTGGAAGTGGCTCTATTACCTGTTTCTGCTTCTGAGAGAAACACATGGAAAAAGCCAGAGAAATAAAAGGAGAGGTTTACACAGTATAGACATAACACTTACACAAGACATACAAAGAAGGTTTTTCACAGAAGGCCTGAACATCAATTGTGAAAGGTACAGAACTCACAGGTGGCACACTAATACATTCACACAGGTGAGACATTAATAGAATGACAATGCCGTGCATCAACAACAACAAAAACTGTAGTTCATGCTGTGACATCGAAAAACATGAAGCCAAAGTTTTCACTGATGTGTACCTGTGTCTGCCTAGAGGTCTCTGGCTGCTCCAGCTGTCCTTGGTTCTTTGCTGCAGTTTGCTGCTCAGCTCATTTATGATGCTGGGCTTCATACTGGATGCAGGAGGGTAAATCTTTTTCCCCTCTAAAAGTGACCCAGACTGGTCACCGGCCATCTGCCCCTCGCCCCATAGAGGCTTCATCTCAGGAGTGCGAGGGCGATCAAAGTACGGTGAAATAGGACGTCCCAAATTTTGCACGTCCCTCACTCCATACCCATCCCGGCCACTTTCATCCACTCCTTCCTCGACCTCATCCTCTTCCTGCTCGTCTCTTCGTCTGTGTGAGTGGAAGGATGCAGGAGCAGTGCTGGTCTGTCTGTGTAGATCACTGGTGCGACCTCCTTCTCTGAACCTGTTGGTTTTTGGATAGGTGGAGGCTGCTGCTGTGGCATTCTGCATCTCAAAAGTTTGTCCGTCCAGGTAGCTCATGTAAGACTCCAGAAAATCTCCTCCCCTTTCTGGTTCCCCTGTTCCGCCTCCCATCCGTCCTCCTCTCTCCCCTCGGTCCAGCCTGTCTCCACGGACACTGGCCAGGATGCTGTCGAGGTGGTGGTCACTGCTGCTGCGGCTGTCCAGTTCCTCAATCCCAGAGTCCACCACCGTCTCTTGGGACTCTCCTTTCTTAGTAGCGGGGGGAGGACGATGGTGCTCCCCTGTCCTGCGACTGCCGGTGATGGCGGTGGAGGATGTTGTATGTGTGGTATGTGTGCGCTCGTGGTAGAGCTGAGTGGAGGTGTTTGTTGTGGTGGCAGCAGCAGTGGTTGTAGCGGCACAGCTAGCGGTCGTGGCATGTGAGGCAGTGCCCCTAAGTGGAGCAGAGGTGGCAGCAATGGAGGAGGGCGCTGGGTGACCACGGTAGGCCGGGGGAGGTGCGACTGTGTGCGGGGGAGGCGTGGGGGAAGAGCGCCCAGGAGTGTGAGAGCTGTTGTAGAGGTGGTGGGGGTGGGACATAGAAAAGGGTCTGTGATAAGATCCGGGAGGAGGCGGTGGTGAGACTGACGGGGGAGGCGGAGGTCCAGCTGTCGAGGTGGGCTGCAAAGTAGAGGGAGAGTGAGGGGGAGGGGGGTTGGGCGACGTTTGGGAGGGGGAGGTAACGGACTGAGTCAGGTTAGCCACCTCACTGTCGTAAGATGTAAGGCTGGAGGCAGTGGAGTCCCCTGCCTGAGGTGAGGGCAGGGGTGTATGAGCAGGAAACCCACTTACAAATGATTCTTTTTGAGGGGGTGGGGGGGGTGGTGGTGGAGGAGGAGGTGGAGGTGGAGGGGGTGGGACCTGCTGTTGGCGGGATGTCAGGCTGTTGGGGCGCATCCCGTGTTGTGAGTACCCTGATATTCCCCTGTCGAAGCTGTTAGCAAACTGTAATGGAGGTGGGAGAGGGTCTGCGTAGACAAACTCATCGTCCGCATCAACTGAGGGGGCAGGGGGAGGAAGAACCATTATACCAGTCCCAGTGCTCCCAGTAGTGTTCGCTGTCTGCTGAGTACTGGTAGGTGGAGGAGAGGGAGGGGTGAGGGACAAGATATAGGCATCAGCTTGACTTTCCATCCTGAGAAAAGTGGGCCTCCGAGGCTGCTGAGACTGGGACGCCTGCTGAGCAGAGCTATCAGCGGCTGCCGCATTGGCAGCAGCCTGCTCTGCCCTCCTCATGTAACCCTCTCTCTCTTTGTCCCTCTCTCTTTCTCTTGACAGCTCCCTCTCCCGTTCCCTCGACCTGTCCCGCTCCCTCTCCTTGTAGGTTGGCTGATACGGCTGAGACTGGTAGTGGTGTGTGTGGACCGTTTTGTCCTCAGAGAAGCGAACTCTTAGCCCCTCACGAGCCCCTCCTCCTTCCCGCTCCCTCTCTCCTCCACCGCCTTCCTCACTCCACACACTCCCAACTCCTCTGAGGATTCTGGGTGAGGGTGGGCGTCCAACAGTGGCTGTGGTAGCAGCCAGAGAAGACGAGGTGACCAGGTAAGAAGAGCTGGAGGACTGGGCGGTTGACGACACAGGCTGAGAAGTGACAGTAGACGAAGGAAACATCCCACTTGACATCTGTCGGGTAAAGTGGTGCTCTGTTCCCCTCCTTAACCTGCTGTCATCCCTCAGAGCACGCTCTCTGGCAGCCAGGGCGAGGCCTAGTGGCGACGTGGGGTCAAGAGCCTTTCCTGTTAGAGGGTGAATGAATGTGGTGGTACTGGAGGGTCCTGGCTGCCTGCCTGCTGCTGTGTACAAGTCAGTAGGCACAGACTTAGGCTGATAGTCCAGGGCAGGTGAGGAGTACTCAGGTAGGCCAAAGGCTGGAGGCATACTGCGGGTGTGATGGATAAAAGTATCCCCAGAGAACATGCCCTCGTCAATAGACTTGGACGGGCGCAGCCGTGTTGATGAACTTTCACCCTGTGTGTTAAGCTGTTGCTGTGACACTTGAGTCCTTGTTATTCCATCACTCACTCCCCCAAGACTTACATCCTCCTCAACAGACATGAACAATGAGGCACTCTTTCTGCGGGCTTCATGAAACCGTTCCCTGTCTCTGCGAGCTGCGCCAACAATGGCAGCCCCAAACTGGCTGGTAAAGTCCAGATTATCCTGGGCTCGCATAGAAGGCAAGGACGGAGGTGGCGGCGCTGGGATGGAAGGGGGAGAAGGGGGCTGTGGAGCAGGAGTGGAGGGAGGACCATGAGGCGTTTTGGCTTCATCTGTCTCCCCTGATGTAGGAGCGTCGGCCTCTACACTGCTGCCCTGGCTGCTGCGTCCACTGCTGCTGGTTGAAGGGGCCTTGACGATAATGGTTGGTATGGGAATGGAGCTTTTCTCCACCGAGCCTTTACCCCCCATTGTACCCTGGGCCATGCGCAGGTCCTCTACCTTGGATTGCTTCACCAGGGGGCCTTTGCCTCTCCGGGCCCCTCCTTTAGGACCGCCTGCTCCAGCCCCAGCTGCACTGCGGTCTGCTCGCTGGGGTTGACTCTGGGTAGTCTGTTGTTGCTGGGGCATTACAGTGGCAATGCTGGATGGGGGGACAGCGGTGCTGTAGCCTCTCCTTAGACCTGCAGCCTTGGTCCCTCCACTAGCCCCTATGCCAGCTCCAACAGACTCCCCAGTATACGCAACCTTCCGTGAAGCAGTCCTGCTTTGAGCAGTATGGGCAGCTGCGTGTGCATACGAGGTTGTGTTGTCCACCGCTCCATCACTGGGGCCAGTGCTGGGACCACCGGCCCTTTCCCTGCCCCCATGTGTGAAGTGCACTGACTGGGAGTAGGGCTGGTAGTGTGCAGAGGTGGATGTGGACTGTGACACGGAGACAGAGGGCTGCTGGGATGACTTTGCTCTCCAACCTAGTGGCGGAGCAGAGGAGAATGGAGGGTCTGGTGGAGCTGTGGTGGGAGGAGGAGGGATTTCGTCTGGGCCAGGCACCGACAGACTGCGAGCAAACTTCATGGCTGGAGGATGCAGGTACTGCCTCTCCTCCTCAGGCACCCCTGCAGTACAGCATTCACAAATGGAGAAAAAACAGTGTGGGATGAAATAGGGATTTACAGGTGGTACGATAGAGAGTGCGATTAAGAGAGGCTGATGAAGAAGAAAAGGAGAAAAGTTTTGGGGTGAATAAAAGTGGAGAGGAAATGGAGCCAGAAAAAAGGAAAGCTGAGGGTAATCTATGAGAGTGTCTGTCTAAATCTGACTGCCCATCTACCTGCCAGCGAGTCTGTCCTCAATTCGTATGTCTGTTAGTAGGTAAGTCAGTTAGTGCTATACATCATTCCACAAACAAGTAGCAACTGGGCAGCATTTGTTTACAAACCAGAAAATAATCCATCAGAATAAAACTAGGAGATTATTGGCACTACTGTATATCACAAATAGTAGTTGGGTGAGTAAAAGACAAACAGTACAGTACAGGTATAGTAAGTTAAACAGGTAAGTGTATAACATACAATCAGCTACAGATACAAAGTGTGCACTTTGGCCACAGACAACACGTGGTTGGCCACAGACAAACAGGTCAGCACAGTGTAGACCTCTACTGGTCCAGAGGACAGACAGACAGGCGAAAGGAGGGGCAGACAGAAAAAACAGACAGCCTCACCGATGGATTTCTGCCGCAGCATACCGTGCGGTGGACCGTGACCTGAGGTGTACTGGCCACGGTCGTAGCCGAGGCCCAACCCAGACGACATCATCCCCATCCCGGAATGATCCCCGTAGTTTGGCTGAAATGCCAAAAAGGAGCATATGAAAGAAAGTGGAGAGTGACACAAGACTTAATCGTACAGTACATGTGTAAAATAATAAGCTAAAAGAAACTAAAAATTGTGTATGAGGGACTCCTTTGCATGATTGGTTCAGAGTTAGTGTCACATGCCAGTTAATACAGGTTTAAATGAGTCAACAGTAAAAGACTGAAAATAATAAAATATGTTGCTGCATCATGTAACAAATCTTCGGACTACACATTCTGCTCCACACAAATGTGAAAATTCCTTTTGTGCTGTCCTTACGTTGGTTCATGTGTTGTTCATAACAGGCCAGGTGATAATACCTGTCTCCAGTGTATGTTTATGCAAATATATGGGTCTCAGTCAATGGGGATCTTTAACTTTTCAAACCTTTTGATGTAGGAATGAGGAGAAACTTTTGCTTCCATATTTATATATATCCTTTACATCTATATTCCATATTCTTTGCTGTCTCTTACTAAAACTCAATGTCATGTTAGACAGGCACTCTTCTCAACCTGATGACAGTCCCAGTCAACACAGGAACACACACATAAATATAATGTAGTATGTTTCACAATACACACCTCATTGCCATAGAAACTTCGCCCCCTGTCTCTTTTTGGCCCCTGTCCCCGTGTCCCCGGCGCCTCGTTGGTGCTGATTGTCTGCTGAGCTGCTGCAAGAATTTCATCTAGTTTATCTGAGAGAAAAAAGACAGCGAAAGAAAGAGAGAGAAAAGGGACATACAGCAATGAAACAGAAAGATGGACAGCAACAAAATGAAGGAAACAATGTGTGGAAAGGGACACACTTGATGAAGGAGGATGAGAAAGAGTGGAAGAGATTCAGGAAACATCCACTGACAAACATGAGCTCCCTTACTCAAAGCCATCTGATAGACTGTCCTCTTCTTCTCTGTAACTTGTGAGGATTCAAATTCTAAAAAAAAAAAAGATACTCGGAATAAGCCCAATAAGTCACTTGAGCGGTGAGTGCCAAGTCTTTTTGGACAGACATAAATACAATGCCTTAAGTGAGAGTGTACCAGAGCATACCTGATTTTTTTTTCCAAGGGGTAGCAGCTGGAAGGAGGACAAAAGGAGACTTAAGTTTTGGCAGGAGTGAAAGTGCGATAGCATTGTTACAGTGAATACTAATCATATTCACCGGAGCCTGACAAACTGAGTCACCATGGCAGGCTTTTCGATCTTCAATGTTAAAGAATGTACATCACACCCACACTTAAAGACAACTAAAGCATGCACACTTATGTCACAGTAAACATGCTGCATACACATACAGTATGCTGTTACTCTCTCTAACACACTTGAAAACACACACACACACACACACACACACACACACACACTTAAATGTGGAATTAGTCTAAAGCTGACTCCCACCTCTCTCCACTGTTAAATGGCCGACATTCCGCCAGCAGTTAAGTGGGGTCAAAGGAGACAAAGAAAAGACAGAGTTAGTGGTTAGACAAGTGAACAGTAAAGGCACAAGTCTACATTCACTCGTGTAAGTGAGCTTGTGCGTGTGGACTGAATAGGAATAGGGTTATTCGCCATACTTGTACTCAAGCTGGTATATTTCATAATTTGTAGTTTATTGAGCTTAATTAAACAGAAATTAAATGTTAATGTCCGATGGTTAAACCAAGCATGAACGGTTCTGAACTTGTCTTCATTTCAATGCAACTCCAATGCACAAATCCTTCCGAAAATAAGCCATAGTTTTTGTCAAAGCACATGTCCAAAAATATTTGAACAACACTTTGCTTGAAATGAGTGTCGGGGAAACAACAATTTGTGGACTTAAGTGCACTGCAGGATCATTTCTATTTTAATGTCCTTGTTATCTTGCAGCATGACTTCTAGGTGAACTGGGACGCTGCACCAATCACAGAGGTGAGATAGTTTAATAGGCTTCACGGCTAAATGAATTCTAATGCATTTTAATAGGCATATGGTAGGGGCTGACATGGCTTCATCACACACTGTGCTTCTATCACCTTGATCCAGAAGGAGGCAAAAGCAAAGAGGATCAAAGTTATTATAAAGGTGTGTGACTACAGATTAAGCACCCACATCTCAAGGAACTTGAGATATTAATTGATAAATGCAGTTCATCTTGAGTGAACTGACTCTTTCATTTAAAAGTATAACCCTAACGATACTGAGAGTTTTGAGGCAGATGCTGATATCAATATTTGGGACTTTTATAAAATCTGATAAAGATATTTCTGCCAATAGTAATTTTCTATCTAAACACATAATATAACCAAACAGGTTTTTTTTGTTTGTTTTTTAAGAATCGTTACCAAGATACACATTTAGTGGGATATTTTAATCCACTTGTAAATGCTCTCTGGTATAATGCTCTCTATGTAATGGTGACACTGTTTCTGAATTACCTCAAACCTAGTTTGGCATTTCTGTACAACAATTTTTTGTTACTTATCGTATGAAATATACACAATATGATAAATCTGCAATAAGTTACTATCAGCCTAGCTGATTTAGTTCTAGTACTGTGGTGCTTTTACATATATATATCACTTCACTTAATTTTAATACCTTGGTATGATGATGATGTGGGTAGTTTACACAGTTTCAAAACAACATGGTTACTGCTATTTTGTCTGCAAAATAATGACCACATTCTCTTGAAAAACCATGACTTCCTTTTGCAGAGGATTAAGTGTTTTGCTTCATTTGTGGTAGAAGAAGAGGACCTTCGTGTTTTTTCCTAATCCAGCAGATGTTCCTACAAAATTTCAACACTCATTCAACACACATTTGTAACATCTTTAGGCTTGTTGGAGTGATACTCTATGTAGTGAGACAATGAAGACTTTATCACTGCAAACATACAGTGCTAGTAGTAAGATAATAGTGTATATAGTGAGCATTAATGGTGGAAGAGAGGTGGGTTGAGGGTTCAGGAAACAGGCACCTGTGTTTCAGACAGGGCGCTCATGCTTTGTGCTGGTGAGGTCACACCACAGAGAGGAGGCAGGTAAGGGGAGGAGATGGGGGAGGAATAAAGCAAAGGGCTGTTTTCTACACTCAGTATGAACTTTATTCACATCCTGACTAAAAGCAGAGCTGGCCGCATGGTAGTTGCTGTTGTTTAACAGTTTTGGCAAGTTATTTGCAGATGACACTGTCATAGTGAGCCTTTTGGACAATGATGAGGAGGGTCATGGTCCTGTAATTGATGATTTCATTGATTGGTGTGAAAACTTCTATCTGTCTATCAATGTTTCCAAGACAAAGGATATGATTATTGATTTGCGTAGATCACAGCACAATGTTTCACAAACTGTTATTCAGAACATGAATGTTGAGACAGTAGATGAATATAAATATTTAGGAACCATCATTGACAGCAAATTATCTTTTGAGATCAACACAGATGCTGCCTGTAAAAAGGCCCAACAGAGTGGTCTTTCAATGACCAACAAGCATAAACTAACAAAGCTGGTTAACGTAGCGTCTAAAGTGGTTGGGGTACAGCTACCACAGCTGCAACATATATATGATAAACGGGTCAGGGGTAAGGCTAATCAAATTTTAAACTGCCCTGATCACCCACTCTTTAGGGAGTTTAATCTGCTCCCCTCGGGTCGCCGTTTTAGGCTACCTATGTTAAGAACTAGACGTGCCAGGGATTCTTTTATTCCTGTGGCTATTAGGAACCTGAATTCACTTGATGGACATCTCTTGAAAATTGTATACAGTATGTGATTATTTATTTATTCCTGTCCATGTTCATTATGACAGATTTACCTGTGTACTATCCAACTGGATTCTGTCATTGGTTTTTGGGGGAAGGAGTGTCTCCATTGATGTGTTGATGTGTGTCAATGTTGTGTTTACAATGTTGTTGGCATCTGGTCGTGCTTTTTCTGTGTATGTGTTTTTAGACATCCTGCTGCACACTAAATTTCCTTTTCTAAGGATAAATAAAGTGGAACTTGAACTTGAACTTGAAGTTTAGGATATTGTTTGTAAGAGAAAGTACTGGAACCAGATCTGAGACCAGATCTGAGTAAGTCCCGCAGATTCCCCTTTCTTTCCAGCAGCTCCATATGTCATCAGCCTTCATACATCATCAGTTACTCACTGGGCATGCTCAGAACCAGACAGCAGTGACAGCTACAGCGATGGCAAACGCCGTAAATGTTTAGAAAATTAATCACCAATAAAACACTGGCCAACATTCTGATTTGAAATGGGGGTGTTGACCCTCACCATGCACTCTCCTCCCACTATTTTGCCTCAAATAGAGATGGCATAAGCATAGCCACACATAATGCTGTTACCATAGCAACAGACCTGGAACAAAGTTGCTTTTACTCAAATATTACTCATCTCAATAATTTTCTCCTGGTTGGGATTTCTTTCAAATGAATCAAACACATTCTAAACAAAAAAATATCAACAAAAAAGGACTAGACACTTTGCCATGATGTTTGTGGCCCCCAGAAAACTCTTCTCAGGTGATGCTCATTCCCCTGCAGTGTTACCTTGGTGTGTGTGTGTGTGTGTGTGTGTGTGTGTGTGTGTGTGTGTGTGTGTGTGTGTGTGTGTGTGTGTGTGTGTGTGTTGTGTATGTGTGCGCGTGCGTGTGTGTGTGTGTGTTTGTTGAGCAGAGAGGCTGGTAGACTGCTCTGTGGGTGCTGGGGTTAAAGCTGTGGACGGGTCAGGGAGCAGGGGGGTAAGAGGTAAGAGAAGCGGGCAGTGAGAGAGGGATCACAGGGTGGATGGCGACACTTTTTCTGCGTGGGGTTACCTGTAGTGGGGGTGCTGGAAGTGACAGTGTGGAACCTCTGAAAGAACAGTGAAATGCATTGAGACCGTCATCCACGGCGGTAGCCAATCTTTTTTTTCTTTTTCTTCCTTAACTATCTCCCTTTCTATGTTGTTGCTGTCTAAATTTAACCCCAGCTCAACTCCCCTTCACACTTTCAGCATCTTTAGCAACGCCCAACACTCACAGTGTTTCTATCATCCTTCACCACCTGAATCTATTTCTCCCAGAAACATTTTCTTCTCCCCCTCTTTAGCTTTAAAGCACTCCCCTTATTTGTTTTCATCTCACTGTCTGTGTGTTTCTTTATTCTTTGTAATACTCTTTTCGCCCCCCACAAGTTTATCTAAGCCCATTTCTTACCCATCTCCTCCAGTTCTGAAGTCATGGATTTGGATCGTAGGGCAATAGCCGGAGTGCTCAGCCTCTTACTCTGCTGGGGGACTGTAAGGGAGGGAACACACAAAGGCAGCAGTGGTCTGCAAGCTGTTCAATAACAAGGTACAGCTATCACCAGCATTCACCTACAATACCACCCCAGGGTGCAGTAGATAGACTCTTACTTTTCTTCCTCGAACCCTCCTCCATGTCAGGGTTGCGGGTTACCATGACAACCTTGACCATGAGGCTGTTGCCACCTTGGCGGATCATGTTGACGACCTGTCGGTGACCAACCTTCACCACATTCTGACCATTGACCTGGGACAGACACAGAGACAGAGAGGGACAGAGAATTTATTGAGTTTAATACCATGGCTTATTACTGACATTTTCACTTTTTTCTCTCTATTGCATTTATGTTCTCAGGCATCATTTATGTTAATAAATGATTGAAGTGAAAACTGACAGTAAAATATAGAGCGATTAAAGTGATTACTTGTAGTTCAGGATTCTTGGACATTCATATCAACTAAACTTTATTCATTAATATGTATGTTGTGTAATAACAATTGATCTATACATTAATGAATCTTGAAGTCATATGTGCTTGACTGAAATATATATCCCTTTGTATAGTTTTTACAGGCTGGTAGAACAATCTACAAACAGCTTTCAATGAACTTTGGTGGAAAGTGAGGCCTTGGGTCATGGAGTAAAATATTAGTTTTTGTTGAAGATCTGGAGCCATGTGTGAATACAGAAGTTTTATACTTTTATACTTTTGAATAGACCATTTTGAACATTTAGATCCAGATGCAGCTGAACCATTTCCTAAAACAAATCCCACATTTCGAGGACTGTACACCTTTGCTTTCTGGTTCTGTATAGGTCCAGGAACCTCTACATAGAATCTGGCAGTGCATTCAATTTCAACCCATAATGCAGTGGTAAATCATGGCAGCACCTCTATCAGGAAATCCCCCATCCTGAGACCGGCTCTCCAGGCGACGCCTCCCTCGTCCACTGACTCCAGGTACTGCAGGGCAGGGAAAGCCGGGGTGGGGGTAAACTCCTCGATAGGAGTCTGAGCTGGAGACATCATGAAATGGGAGAATGTATTATGGATGTGATACAGTATAATTAGAACTCCACAATCAATGAGTGTGATTGGAAGGCAGAATGTTTGTGTTTTTTCACATTTCTTACCTTTGGCTCCTCTCAGCACAAAGCCAAAACCCTCACTGTCTTTTTTCTGCAGAAGCACTGTCTTCTCCTTGATTATATAGTCACTAGCATAGAGGAGACAGACAAGAGACACACAGAGACAGAGAGAGAGAGAGAGAGAGAGAGTTAGAAATAACACAAAACAGAAGACAAGGAGGACATACTGTGCATCATGGAAAGTTAAGTTATAAATCCATAAATCACAACATTTACATTGCTGGTCTTACTTTTCCCTTCCCTAACTCACTGATGTATAACCTCAACTACA
Organism: Sander lucioperca; assembly: GCF_008315115.2. NCBI lineage: Eukaryota > Metazoa > Chordata > Actinopteri > Perciformes > Percidae > Sander > Sander lucioperca. The sequence goes on from NC_050193.1 coordinate 24,021,917, forward strand.
TCTCTCCTCTCCTCTACTGTCTGCTTCCCATTTCCTGTGTCCCCCTCTGATGACATCATCACCAGTACCAGGCAAAAACTCATTTCAGCAGTGTATTGGATTAAGCTGGATCCCCTGCGTATGTGCATGTGTATACTTGCTAATATACATGTTTATTTGATTATAATATTCCTCCTCAGGTTTTTTTTTTTGCTTTGTTTGTCAGTTACTTATCTTGAAATCATAATACATTGTAGCCTCCTGTTCTTATTTCTGATTTTTATTAAAAATATTTCCCTTTCCTTTCTATTGTGTATACATTGTTAAAATCTCAAAAAAAAAAGTTAAAAATAGTGTATTGGATTGATATTTGTCTATTAAGAATCTGATCGAGGACAGGAAACCCAAATAGGTGATTGTCATCCAACTCTAATCCAATGGAGATGATGCAGTTTGTTTAATTTATATTTTTAGAACTGATCTTTACATCTGTGGATCTATGGGTAGCCTGATATAACCTACCTTACCCCAAATATGTTATTGTTTTATAATAATTTAAGTATATAAGACTAAGTATTAGTCATAATATTAGTAGTAGCAATGTAATGTTCTGAACACTTAAAATATTTTCTGAAATGAAATGGAAACTACAAATACTCCAGAGTGGTCAAATCTAAAAACTGAATATTGATTTTAAGAAATATTGCAGCTTCAATTTCAAACTACTGAGATCAGTCTTAAAAATTCTAATTGTAATTTATGCCACATTGCTTCACTTTGCTGTATGTTTTTGACAGTGAGCCCAGAGCCGGTTTCTACCAAAACTTCAGTGAAGAAGAGATGCTATATACAGTATTATGGTGCTACAGCTACAGCTACAGCTACAGCAACAGCTAGATCTGGACGCAGGGAAACTTGCTTGGGTAGGTCCATACCAGAGCCAAGCTGTGATAGTACGCTATAGTCAGTGTCAGCAGAGAACAGGCACTGCATGCTCACAGGTGGAGCCTGTATAGTGTAGTGTACTTTCTGTTGTGTCCCGTGGCACAAACAGATGGGAAATATGCAACCAGAGGATAAATGTAACTAAATATATTTACTCAAGTACTGTAAGCACAATTTTGTACTTCAGTATTTCCATTTAATACTTCATATTACTACTCTACACTACTATCTCTACTCAACTGAATACCAAATGGAAATATTATATTTTTACATAATTACATTTATTTGACAACTATAGTTCCAGGTTACTTTTCAGATTAACATAAAAACATATAAGCTTAAAAAATACTATTAAACCAGTGGTTCCCAACATGTTTGGTTTGTGAAACCTTACAAATAGCAGTGTCTCATTGAGGACTCTTCAAGTAAGGCAGACCAGATTGAATGACGGTGGTTAAATTTACACATTTTACTTATGTTACTTTTAAAAACAAAACAGCTACCATTAAATTGCTTGAAAAAGTGTCTAAAAATAGGTGTGTTGTATGTGCCCAAGACAGAGGCTTTTCTCGTCCTACTAGCATAAGAGGTGAGGCACAACACACATAGACACTCAGCCACTTCAGTTTAAACCACTCGGTTTGACAGCACCGCCTCTCAGGGCTGCTGACCTCTAACAGACTCTTGCATGAATGAAAGACCCTCCAAACAGCCATTCAGTCAGTCAGAGGGGTATATATACAGTGTCAGCTGTAACATACTGTAACCACATGCTGATAATCCCATCGAGCACCAAAATAGTCCCAGCCTGCTCCATCTGTTCATCCCTATCTGTTTTTCTTTTCACTGGCTTTTCTTTTTTTTTTTTTTTTTTTTTTTTTACATTTTTCCATCCTAATACCCTGCCTTCTCCATACTTTTCTTTATACTCCATACCTTCCCTTGTTCTTCAAACTTCTACAAATTTTTTTCCTAATCATATTTCCCCCCATAGTCTATTGAGTGTATGATGCTTTCCACGGGCTGTAAGAGCCTCTCTGTCTCTGCCAAGGCTCTGTCTCTTTGATATTTTTGTCCTCTTCTGTCCATCTCTGTTGCCCAGCCCAGACCTCAAGCGTTCTGAGGGACCAAGGGAATACATGATCACATACTGCAACAAGTCGCTCCATGAAAAATCAGCATGTGTGCATTCAACAAACATATCGGTTCAGGAAACTTTACCACCAACAGCAGATCATATTTTTGCCTACTGATGTTGCTTAGCTTCATGGACTGTAGTTCTACCCAGTGTAAAAATAATGGATTACTACTACAATATGAAGTTTCCTAGTTTTACACAACCTTTATTTGAGGGACAGCATGATTAAATGCCTCAAACACAACACTTGAAGAGCTATTACATCTGTGGGGCTGATGATGGAACTGTGAAGTCTTGGTCTTGACTTTTTAATTCCAAACAAACAGTGCCTTATAGGTGCCTGATTGGTACCCAACAATATTAACCCATTAGAATGACAAACCACTATGAGAGGGTATAAAGCAGCAGCAGAAAATGCAATATATGCTTAATGATAACTTTACGGGCCACTGCAAAGATGCACTTAAAGCCTTTTGCACAGCCAACAATCAGTGAGATTAGAGTGACATTCTCGTATCCTATATTCACTCACGGTGTCTGTGTGGGTATGCATGTCCACTTGAGGGTTGCATACATACTATACAATATTCCCGCGAATCCAAGCCAACCAGCACCTACAATTCAGGCTTTGCTGTCTTCAAGGATGTCATCAATCTTAAGTGACATTAGCTGTGTCCCAGTTCAGTTCTGAAGTCTGAATAATTTCTGGACTGAATGCTCATCCAAATGCAGCCTACATTTGCTCATGACCAGTGTATCCTTTAAAGCCCCCATTGTCCCCAAATCCTCTGTGCACTGGTCAATTGTTTAAAAGAGTGTTTGGGCGATCTTCTTCAACTTGTAAAGTCAGGTAATATTACATGACCAGGTCATATTTAGCAATTGTTTGTGGTCAGATAGTCATCAGTGAATAGCACATATATTACATGAACAAGATTTAAAAAAGAACACTGTAGAGTATAAATCATGAAAGCCAGGCATAAACTTCACTGTTTTGTTCTTGTTAGCAGTTTGGTCATGTTGTAAACAGGGTATTACAGAACAACAGAACTTAAATGTTAACACTATTTGACAGGCAACTTGTAATGCAACTTTGGGAATCATTCAACTTATCCCAGTTTATCATTCGTATTTACACTTTGTTGGGTGTTTGAGAGAAATTTCCTCATGACTTTGAAGATTGTTGTGAGGCTCTACCTCTCTCATTTAGAGAGAAGAGCAGGTTCAGCCTCTCAGGTCCACCTTTGTGAACTGCATCCTTCAGAGGATTAAGCCACTTAACTGGGACACAGTGGTAGAGCCACTTCCTCAGTACTGCTTCCTCAGTATTAGCGACCCAATGTTGTCATCAATATGTTAGATGCAAGCGACTGAGCTAGACAATCCAACACAGCGTACAGTGAGTATGTCTCTTACTGCGTATGTAAGAAGCCAAGATAGTAAACAGGTTTGTCCATGCAGGCTTCCGTAGAGGTGTCAGAAAGAAGCTGGAACTTGTCATGCATCCTGCATCGTTAAAACTCCCTCACCTTGCGCTGTTTCCAATTTGTCAGCAGTCTCCCTCTCTCTCTCTCTCTCTCTCTCTCTCCCTTTATGCTTTTGATGGACAACAGCAAACACACCATCAATGCACACAAACGCACACAAACATACTGTAGGCATGCATGCACACAAACACGCAATCAATCTACACATCAGTAAAGGCAGCAAGCATCACTCGTGCCGGTGCAGCATTGCTAGAGGACATTTGTTCAGAGAGCGATTTAAAGCAGAGAGAAAGAAAACGACACACACACATGTTCATACAGCGAAACACAGAACGGCTGCACTGCTCATACAGTACACTGGGCTGTGCAGCAGCAGCTCTCGTCCATCTTCACACACATACATCACACAAACACACACACACTCAGATTCACAATGAGACACACTGAATCAAACACATTGGTCTGCAAACATGCAGTGCAACATCTGTCAATCTATCAAATCGATTCTGCCCTGCCATCCATGATGTCCACATGCATGCATCCCTCCCTCCGCCCCCCATCTCCCCAGGCAACTGGAGGAAGAGAGGTAGAGAGAGGGGGAGTGGAGGGTAGGGGGGTTTAAAAAGCCATGGCAGTTACCTGTAAATGAACCAGATGCTCCTATTCACAGGGCCAAGCGACGGCCAGGAAGAAGAGAGGGAGAGGGAGAGGGAGAGATCCTCCTCGCCGCATGCCCCCATCGCCATTTCCTCCCCTCCCTCTCCTCCTCCTCCTTCTCCTGCTCCTTCTCCTTCTCGTCTTCCAGCGAGACAGCAGCGAGCGCGAGCCGCGAGAGAGGAGAAGGAGAGGAAGAAGAGGAGGAGAGAGAGATGGAAGAAGGGAAAGGGAGAGGGCCGAGCTCTCCCAACCCCTTCATACTTAAGACAGAGAGAGGAGGAATGGGAGAGAGAGAGAGATGGTGATGGTTCATTGTGACTGCGACAGAGAGAGCGAGAGAGAGAGAGAGAGAGAGAGAGAGAGAGAGAGAGAGAGAGAAGAGGAGCAGGGGGAGAGGGAGAGGGAGAGGGAAAGAGAAATGAGGTAATTTAGAGAGAGAGTGAGAGGTGATTGGGTTTGTTCGCAAGGGGTTTCATGCACACACACACACACACACACACACACACACACACACACACACACACACACACACACACACACACACACACACACACACACACACATATATAGGTACAGTCACAACATGCATGCATTCATGCAATCAACTCATACACAACCACCAACACCACATACCCTTCCTCTTTCTCCATCCTCCTCCTCCCTTTTATCCATTCTCTTCACTCCTCCACTAGCTATGGTTTAAATGTATAGTATTCACTCTGCCCATCCATCAGTCTCGTGATTTCCCATTCATAAAAATGGATGTGACTGAGATAAGTCTTTGCTATACAGTCCTATCTGAGATAATAAATTCAAAGGGAATAATAGGAGGGTCTTGAAGTTTAAATGACTGAACAGGTATCAGGTAACATCATCATCATTATGTAAAATATTGATAGAAGACAAGTCAAATTATTGTGTTGTAATATTACAAATCTGACTTTGTGCAGATCTTTCTGAAGCCTTGGCTGCTGTCCTTCCCCTGCTGTTATGGACCCCACATGCCTTTAAATCACACTTAACTAACCTCACCCACCCCATTTTTTTTTTCTTGCTTTCTTTCTAACCTCTAACATGCACACATGCACAAACACACACACACACACACACACACACACACACACTATAACCTCACAATTGCTGTAAACAAAGCATGAATGAGAGGGAAGAGCAAGGGAAAGAGGGGGGAAGGAGGAGACGCATCGACGCAGACAGGAAGAGGAGAGAGGACAGAGAAACAGCTGGCGGGTGAGTGGCGGAAGGAGGAAGAGGAGGAGAAGGAGCGAGAGAGAGAGAGAGAGAGCGAGAGAGAGAGAGAGAGAGAGAGAGAGGTACAGAATCTCTCAAATAGGCACTCACATCATCTCTTAGTCAGAGCCTTCTTCCACGTATGTCGAAGCTGTCCTCCGTCGACTTACTCCACTCCCTCCTTCCTTCGCTCTCTATGTCTCTCTCTCTCTCTCTATTGCCTCCCTCCTGCATCCGAGGACGATCACAGCTCTTGTCCCCTCTCTTTTCACATCTCTGCCTTTTTGTTTCTCTCCCTGCATGTCAGGCTACCGCTGTGATTCTGTGTACAGTGTATGTGTGTGTGTGTGTGTGTGTGTGTGTGTATATGTTTGTGTGTGTGTGTGTGCGTGTGTGTGTGTGTGTATGTGTGTGTGCGCATGCATGCATGCATGATAAGAGAGAGAGAGATAAAGAGAGGGTATGAAAGAAAGAAAGCGAGAGAGAGAGAGAGAGAGAGAGAGAGAGAGAGAGAGAGAGAGAGAGAGAGAGAGGGAGAGAATGAGAGATATAAAGGGAGAGGGAGAGAGGGGGGAGGGAGCAGGAGAGCAAACAATCGTTGACAGAAGGTCCACATGATTGTGAATGATTATATGTATCTGCATGTCTGCCTAAACCAGTATGTGTGTGTGCGTGCATGCGTGCATGTGTGTGTCTGTGTGTGTGTGTGTGTGTGTGTGTGTGTGTGTGTGTGTGTGTGTGTGTGTGTGTGTGTGTGTGTGTGTGTGTGTGGTGTGTGCATCTGTGTATCTATCATACCAAACCTGAACACACACTCTTTGATGCTGTTGTCTATCTATTGTTGTAAATTCCATCCAAAAATTCAAGTGAGGTGAAGTTATACATGTTGGAAAAATATGAAAAATCATATCAGACGACTTTATGTTGCCTCTGTACAAGCAAGAAACAATGCATGTGTCTTACGAGACATAACTACCCACCACAGCAGTGTTCAGGGTATTCTGCCTCTCTCCTCCAATCTGCGTGTGCTCACTCGTCCTTATGTGACCCGCTGTTGGCCCAGAAATGGTCTCATGTGGGCTGGGAGAGAAGCAGCACCATGTACAGATTGTGTAGAGTTAATCAGTGCATCTGTGGCAATGACACAGAGAGCTGATGAACTATCTGTTTATAGCTTTCATCTCATTGTATTGAGAACAGCAGTGTTACAAGTATTTTGGAAGCTAGCAAAGGCTGCTATAACAGCAAAGGTAGAAACCAAATGCTTACAAAACAGACCAGATTTGTTAAAAATATTTTCACCGAACTGTGATGAGGTGTGATATATAGTAGCACCCAAATATCCAAGCATGTCTCCTGACTGACTGACTGACTGACTGAATTAATGACCAGAATATGGCTGTTAAAGACCTTTAGACCATAATAAAAAAAAATTTAATACCAATACAATCCAAGGAGGAAAAATGTCTGCTGGGGTTAGAGGAGGAGGAGTCAAAGGGAGGAACGAGGATGAGTAGGATGAGGACAACAACTGAAGTGGAGGGGAATGGAAGAGAAAAAGTTCTCTGTTTGTTTGTCTTTGTCACTACGTGTTCCCAAGTCATAATATCCCTCACTTCTTGTGTTCTTATTAATGACACATTATCAAGTTGAAGCAGTTCATCTCATTAAAAGCCTGGTTTTGTTTACCACGCCTTGTTAAATTGTCATGGCTTGTCCCGTACTGCAGGTTACCAAATATAACAGGTCATGGGTGGGACAGAAGGTGAGGATCAGAGAATGGCAGATAAGATGACTCAGTTTATTAGGGATGGACCATACGGAACATTATGTTGGACTTATCAAAATACTGGATATCAGCCAATCAGGCATGTCCATTTCAAAACTCTTTTATTGTAACTATAACCATCTACAGGTCTAAAGTAAGACAATGTAACTGTTAAAGGGGTGATAGAATGCAAAACCAAGTTTACCTTGTCATAGTTGAATAACGACAGTTTGGTGGGTAAAATAGGCATACATAGAACCTCAAAGTCCCATTGGGGGGTGTGCTTCGCTCGTTGTAAACCAACCAATCAGCGCGCAGCTTATCTAAATATTCACGAGCATACCATATAAGGTAGAAAACCTCTTGTTTCAGTCTGGGGCTGTTTGACACAAGTGCATCTCGCTGCAGCCTGCAGGAAGGCGGGGCTTGATGTCAAGCCCCGCCCACATCAAAGTCAGCCATTTTTCTTTGCTTACGTCACTTGAACGGACCAAGACAGCCTGGTAGCATTTTTTACTATGAAGGAAATGATTTGGATAAATGCCATGTTTTCATTTTGAATCTTTTAATTTTATTTGGAAAATAATATATATATATATATATATATATATATATATATATATATATATATATATATCTATAAAAAATTTAAATGGTCTGAAAGAAAACCAAACATTCACCAATTTAAAAATGACATGAAATTATATTTTCAGGACTGACAAATAAGAAAGCCATCCGGACTCTGAACATTTACAATGCCTTACAACCTCTTTAATGTAAATTTCATGCGCCCCTTTTTCATGTATGTATGTATGCATTTAATGTTTTCAATGTGTTTATGTATCTGTACTTGAATAATAAAGTTTTTTGAATACGAAAAAAAAAAAAAGATGGCCTGGTCTAGCCCAAGGGGGTAAGCTTCTCCTCAGACCGCGAACCTCCTATGACGCCATTTTAATGCTACAAAGCGATCACCTCCCGTTAGCATCCCATTGACTGCCATTCATTTTGACGTCACTTTGACAGAGAATAACTTTACATCTGAAGAGTTTAAAGACTCTATTTGTCCATTGTTTATTTCTAAAGAAACACGACAATGTATAAAAGGCTCCATTACCTTGTACCTCACGTTATGGCTCCGTAGCAGACGTTTTTGTAAAAATAGGCTAACGATTGTGTCATAACCACGCGACTTACTGTCGCATAGTAGAGGAATTACCGTATAGTACAGGAGAAGCGCGCAGGCAGTTTTGTCTCACATTAGCTGTTTAAGTGTAATTACTAATGTTAACTATCATTTTAGTGATCAATAATTAGCCTGTGCCTATGTTATCTCCTTACATATACCTACGCTCTCCGTCTCTGCAAGATTGGGAATGATTGAGATTTCTCTTGGCACAGCTACCAGAAGACTTACAACTTTCAGACACGTTGCTCACGGCACATTTACGTCGTTTCTCTCAGTTGGAGGCTGCGCAGTAACGCTCAGCGCTCACCGGAAAAGTGCTTCTAACGGCCTTCACTGGTCTCCGTCCAGAGCAACGGGATCTGTTGGTCCATGCTTATATACAGTCTATGGTCTAGCCTCGTTTCACATTAGATGATAGAAACTGATGACGTAGGCTAAACACAAACGACATTTCATGCAACAACAGTGAAGTTTTCATGTAGTTAATGTAATTGGACCAGTGTACTTTTTCGTTCATTTGATTTCCGATTTTGAAACGATATCCAAATTTGAAAAAAGGGTCATTTTAAAGCGTGTTAATATTGATGACAATGTGTTCAAACGGAAAACAAGCAATATTTCATTTAATTTAGCCCTCAAAAGTAGAATGGTGTGTTGTTTTGTTATGGACTTTCATATTAACAGCAAGAATTCAGTCTCATTACAACCAAATGTACAAAGGGGTGATTTTGCTTTATTAACAGGTGAACCAGAAGCACAGTGAAACTCTAAAAATTTGAATATCGTGCAAAAGTTCATTTATTTCAGTAATTCAACTTAAAAGGTAAAACTAATATATAGACTTATTACATGCAAAACGAGATATTTCAAGCCTGTATTTGTTATAATTTTGATGATTATGGCTTACAGTTTATGAAAACCCTCAGAAAATTAGAATATTGTGAAAGGGTTCAATATTGTAGGCTCAAACTCTAATCAGCTAATTAATCCAAAACACCTGCAAAGGGTTCCTGAGCCTTTAAATGGTCTCTCTATCTGGTTCAGTAGAATTCACAATCATGCGAGATGCTCCTCAGATATTCGGCTTCACTCAATGACCTGCACAGTAACACACCTAATCTAAGTATTTCAAAAGGTTGAACACACATACAGATGTCTATACAGTAAAATCGCTACGTGATTACCGTTATATCCGAGGGTTGAAGTTGCATTTTAACGGGGCAGTGCAAGTTGCGGCTGTGGTTTAGCTGAAGCTAACGGCGCTTGAGCTTTCACGTTACAATATAAAAGGTGTTGACCGTTGACTTAGCTAGCACGCAAACAGTTAATTTACATGTCTACGAGCATGTTAGCAAACTACACCAAGAGACAAATACCGAGGTATATTGATAGACAGCAGGGGAAACTAGTACTTTCATACTTTTTAGCATTGGCTAATTAGTAACCTGCCTGCTATTAGATGATAGCTTCCGAGCTAGTTAGCAGCTAGCCCCAGAAGCTCATGAAAATAAGGCTTTCACCGCAGCAGTCTTACGTCATTTCCGAACCACTCTTTTCGTTTCAAAAACGGAAATCAAATGAATGAAAAAGTAGACGGGCCCAATTACAGTTCACTGTTGTTGCATGAAATGTTGTTTGTGTTTAGCCACATCAGTTTTCAGTTTGATGTCAAGCCTTCCTGCAGGCTGCAGCGAGAGGCTCCTCGTTTGACAGGGTTGCATTAGTGCTCATAGAACAGCACCCGGGCCATTTTCAGCACAACCAATGTTACATACCCTATTTGGAGACCTTAAGGAACAGTGTGAAATACCTAATATGATCATTCTATCACCCCTTTAAAAAAAGAAACATTTTTGGCATTAGATTAAAAGTCAGGGGATCACAGACATCATAGGATTCATCGTCTGGGAACCATAAATGTCTGTACAAAATTTGGCAATGGAAATCCATCCAATACCAACTGACATTACTATTCCTAATAAAAAAAGAAATCAGCATCAGAGTCTTGAAAATTCATATTGGTCTTACTTTGGTCCTACACTCAGATTATAAAAAGTAAAAACATGGCAGAGGGCATCCCTCTTCATGCCCCCCCCCATCGCTTGCACAAATAAACCATGCATATGTCTTATTTCACCCATTTATAAACACAGAATGCCCTTAGTGCTTCATCCAACCTCTTCATTCCCCTCTCCAACCATCCTCTCCCTTTAGAGTGCCCTTCACTATCTGACCTCCAGATGGAGACACCACAGGGGAGAGAGGGTGATAGAAAGAAAATTAAAAAGTACAGGGGGGTTAGCAATATAGTGATGAATAGAAAGTGAAGGAAGGATGCATCGATGGTCAGGAGATGTGGCCAAATATAGAGGGATGAAAGGAGGAATACGTGAGATATTACATGTAGACTTAAAGGCTGTGAAAGTAGGCCTATGTGAGGGCGGTACTGAGTCCACCATGCCTGCCTGCCTGGCCAAACAAATAGTCTTGGGCTCCATCTGTGCTGCAGTACAAAGCTTCAATTATCCATGATGTGTGTGTTAGAGAGTGTGCACAAACATGTGTGACTGAGTGCGTCGCTTGCATTAAATGTCACTGTTGATGAAAAGCATGTTAATAATAAATGATACTGTGTGCATGTGCGAGATACAGAGGGAGTTAAAGAGAAAACAAAACATGAAAACAAAAATAAAAGCAGGCCTGAAAGAGAAAGTTGAGGAATGATAAAGAATGATGAGTGAAACAAGAGGGAAAGAGAGGCAGAAGGCAGGATTTTGTTTAAATAATACATGATTGATAATGGCTTTATTTCTATGTAAATAATTCTCTCTTTGCTCAGTCCAAGTCATGGACACTGAAATGAGTTTGCGTCAAGGCAGCGCCGTGCTCGCCATGATGCAGATGCAAGGCATTAAAGGGAATGGCATTATATTAGGCTGAATTAATGAGGAGAAGTCACACTCCCAAAGTCAATACAGGAGAGTTTTTCCCACTCATGTGTCAACAGTTCATCCACACAGAAGATCCAGCGAAGTTTCAGTTCCGATTCTATGCTTGAAAAGCATCAACGTTTTCCGGCAAAGTTCTCATGCTGATGAGGTCGCAGTAAGTGGATGACTGTATCAGCGCAAGAAGCAAAATGAGCTTCTATCAAAAGTTAATAATCTCTACTGCTGTTTTCAGATTATTTATGGTTCATCCCATGGAATAGTATTATATATGCATCAATTCAGATAGTTTGGTCATTAAGGGCTGTAATGATGATCGGGTGATTATATGACATCGGTCAACACAACAACAAAAGTTTTAGTCATCAGAGTGGTCCGAAAAGCAGTATTACCATCACAGACATGTATAGCCCACTTAAAAACTACAGCCTGGCAACACAGCTTTGCACCTCAGAGCCAAAAGGCAGACATACTATGGAAGGCACTTACTCTGAAATCCTGATGTGACAAAAATCTGCCTGTCTGCCGAGGTTAAACCCAGCAACACAAGCTAGTCAAAACACAGCTGCTAAACCTGTGCCACGAGGATGGCTCCAGTATGAAAGCAGGCGGATCAGTTTCTAGACCTGAGGCAGTGAGTCCTCACACATCGTCATCCAAGGTATGAATCACTCACAACACATCACATCACACAAATCAAAGTACCACTGGAACGTATGAGTCATCTCATCTCGATAGATGTATACAGTATGTTACCATACAAACAAATCCTGTCTCAACATGTGCTGTGTGTCTAAACATTGAAGCAGCAAGGTCATAATGAAAAGGTTGTCAGTTTGATTTAGATTACCTACTGGGTGGATGGACAAGTTACATCATGCTCTTTAGCAAGGCACTGAACTGAACCTCTTCTTGCCTCAGTAGAGCTGTTCTGTGGCAGATGGTAAAAAACAGCTGTAGTTTCTACCGTCTCTTCGGTGGAACAATATTCTGAATGTAAAGCTGCCCTTCTCTTAACCTTTATTTAACCAGGATGTCTCTGTATCATAATGGGATACTTTCATGCTTTATTCCGGACCTAATTTCACACCAAACAGGCACTGAAGCATTCAAATGTCTTTTTTTGTCAGCCCAAGTGCCCGAATGTGCCCTTGTGTTCAGCTCAAATAGGTAATCTGGTAGGTGAAGTACCACTCTGGTGTGACCTTACCCTTATAAATGAACAATAACCATAACCCTGTGAGCTAAAGCAGAGCCCCTTAGTCATCCACCCCATCTTAGAATCTGTGCAGGTTGTTGCTTCTTTGGATAAAACTGGCAGTCGTTTAGTTTGCTGTACATCAGTGATGGCTCACGGCAAGGTAACTCTTACCTAGGAGCGTCAAAGCTGTCATAGGATCCCACAGTGTAATGGCGGAACAGCCTTTTGGCTCGTTCTCCCCGACTCTCTGAAACACAAAATCACAGGGACATCAGCATGGTCGCACCTGCATTAAATCCATTTGCAACGCTTATTATACAGCAGGCACTGTTTGTCTGTATAATATAATATATCACAGGAGAATCTTTCTTTTACTGGTGGCTTTTCTCCACTGACCTGTAACCGAAACCGAAGACTAATATGTGTATTGGTGCTAAAACAATTACTCACTTGACTGACTGACAAACATTTTTTATAATCTATTAATGGTTTAAAAAAAAATGTCCAAAAGTGTCAAAATATTAGCTGGTTATAGTTTCTCAAATTTGAGGATTTTGCTGATTTCCTTTCCTTTTCTGTATGTCATTATAAATTGAACAGCTTTGTGTTATTGACTGTTGCTTAGACAAGCAGCAATTTGAAGATTTGGACTTATTTTTTTGCCATTTTATTGCCAGCAAAATCAGTCAAAGTAATACTCAATAGATTAATCAATAATTCAAATAATACTTTGTTTATACAGACCTAATGCTTATAATGTTAAATTTACAAGAGAACAAATGTATATATTAAATCAATAGTTCCACATTTTGGAAAATACACTTATTCACTTTCTTGCAGAGTTAGATGAGAAAATTGATACCACTCTCATGTCTGTACAGTGAATATGAACCTACGGCCAGCAGACGGTTAGCTTAGCTTAGCATAAAGACTAGAAAATAGGGGAAACAGGTAGCTTGTTCTGTCCAAAGGTGACAAAATCTGTCTACCAGCACCTCTTAAAGCTCACTAATTAACAAGTTATATACCTTGTTTAGGGTAAATATGAAACTCCTGATGGTGATGCTGGTTATTTTTCAGGATGAGCGCACTGTGTGTGTGTGTGTGTGTGTGTGTGTGTGTTCTTGTTTAACTATATTCATGGGATCCAAAGACCGGGAGTCCAGTATACTTGTGGGGTCCGGACAGCTTTGTGGGGCCAAAATGCTGGACCCCACAAGTTTAAAGGCTGTTTGAGGGTTAAGACTTGGTTTTAGGATTAGGGTTAGAATTAGGTTATGGTTAGGGTGAGGGTAAGGGTTACGGTTAGGCATTTAGTTGTGATGGTTAAGGTTAGGGTGAGGGGCTAGGGAATGCATTATGTCAATGACGTGTCCCCACAAAGATAGTGCCACACACTATGTGTGTGTGTGTGTGTGTGTGTGTGTGTGTGTGTGTGTGTGTGTGTGACTGGTGGTGATCACCTGATCGGTTGTCTTGGCTTCGAAGCATTACTTCCTCCACACAGTCAGAGGGGAACCAGCCTGTGCGACCTCTGACCGTCCCCTCCCAGTACCCGCCCTCGCCAACACTCAACACTAGAGGAGGGGGGAGGGCAGGAAAGGGCAGCATATCAGGAAAAGGCAACACAACATGCACCAACACACAGACACCAATTAGAAATGAACACACGCAAAAAGACATCAACATTATACAGACAGAAAAGAAATAATGTAGAGACACACGGACATGCAAACCTCCTACATACTCACCAAGACATACATACCTGGCGACACCTTAGACTTACTCACAAACACACACATATTCATACCTGCAGACATTGAATACAAACATATATAGAGAACTTACACTCATGTTAGGACATGGCCATTTTACAAACTTATCTGATGATGACACTTGGATGTGGCCTGTGTGCTGATTGTCCTCTGAGACTGAGACAAGAATTTCCTGTCACGCTTTAGTAAAATAAATTTTTAAGTTTTTGGTGTTGTTTATCAATTCTAGTCAACTCACAGTTTTCTCAAGAGATGCTTAAAGTGATTGACATTTTGGGAAATTTGTTTATTGCTTTTCTGCTGGGAGTGAGATGAGAAGATTGATACCACTTGACCACTCTATATATACAGCGTTGGGGAGTAGCGGAATACATGTACCGGCGTTACGTATTCAGAATACAAATTATGAGTAGCTGTATTCCGTTACAGTTACAATTTAAATAGTTGGTATTTAGAATACAGTTACAATGTTGAAATCAATGGATTACATGACGATACTTCTCTGTTTCACGAGTTTATTCACTCTCGCAACTCCATGCATTTCCCAGAAGCCCTAATATGAAAATGAAAAAATTAGCTATTTGCGTGATCACTGATAGAGGTAGAGATGGAGCCGGAACCGGCACAACAGAGCCAGGGCAGGAATGCGTTTCTATCTTGGAAATTCAAACAGCATTTCACATTAAAGAAAGAGAAGGGAGAACGAAATATAACTGTGCAACCTCTGCTTGCCAGCAACCAACTTCCTTTCAGCATCCAAATTACTCCATCTCCAACCTGAAGAAGCATCTTAAAGTAAGTCTTTTTTTTTATTAGTCAAGGGTAGTCGTCTGCTGTAGTTTTACTGGTCACCTTGCTATTTTGTAGTTGACTGTTGTTGCGACTTTACATTCTCCTACGTGCTGATTTACTATCCCCAGAGCTGTTGAAAGACTGACTAGCCCCGTTTGACATGTTAGCTAACGTTAGCTAAAATTAATTTGTGGTAGCTTCAAGACTGCGGTTAGATTTTTGTAGTATGCAGTTCGGGACTACGAATCCAAAAATCTATCTGCTTGTTTAGGTACACATTCAGCCAGTTGGAACAGAAGAACACACGGGAATAGGCCTGTTTAGTAAGCTGTATGTGATGGATGCATTCCTACTTATAAAATGCAATTCAATGTGGAAGTAATCCAAGTATTCCAAATACGTTACTCAGATTGAGTACATAACATAACGGAATACGTTACAAATTACATTTTTGGGCATGTATTCTGTATTCTGTATTCTGATCTCTTCAACTGCATCATCGACCATCTGATGTCTAGGGTTTGTGAGCGGGTTCCTGGACTGTCCCTTGGCAGTTACCACCTGACTGACCTGGAGTACGCTTACGACACCATCCTGCTCAGCACGTCCTACAGCCAGCTGAGAGACGCTCTGGCCATATACAGTGAAGAGGCGGAGAAGCTCGGCCTCCAGGTGAGCTGGACGAAAACCAAGCTCATGCATATCGGTGACAGACCACATCCACCTTCCCTGCGGCTTGGCAATGACATTGTAGAGCCTGTCAAGAACTTTGTGTATCTGGGATCCATAGTGACAGATAACGGGGGCCTAAAACCAGAGATCACCCGTAGAAGAGCCCTGGCTGCGTCAGCCCTGCAGTCTCTCTGGAAACCACTCTGGCGACACCAGACCATCTCACGCAAGACGAAGCTCCGGATTTACAACTCAGCAGTACTCTCCATCCTGCTTTATGGTTCGGAGACATGGCCCCTAAATAAGACACTGGCTGCAAGATTAGATGGCTTTGATAGCAGGGCTCTCAGAACTCTTGAGAACATCAGGTGGCCCCAGCAGGTTTCCAATCAAGTGCTTAGAGCCCGCACGTGCCAGCCCAGAGCATCCTGCCTGGCTGCACAACGTCGTACCCGCTGGTTCGGCCATGTTCTCCGCCTTCCTTACGACCATCCGACGAGAGCCATTCTCCAATTTGATC
Organism: Sander lucioperca; assembly: GCF_008315115.2. Taxonomy (NCBI): domain Eukaryota; kingdom Metazoa; phylum Chordata; class Actinopteri; order Perciformes; family Percidae; genus Sander; species Sander lucioperca. The sequence goes on from NC_050193.1 coordinate 24,038,236, forward strand.
CGAGGGCCGCAGGCTGGAGATGACCACGAGGTAAACCCCGCACCCGATGGCTAGACGTTCTTGCGGGCGACCTCCAACAACTTGGAGTTGCAGTGGAAGATGCGGAGCAGCTGGCACAAGACCGTCAGCTCTGGAAACAACTGGTTCATCTGGTCGGCTCAACGCACAGGGATAGGATACCCCCCTACCCATCGCAGGAGCCAAATAGATAGATAGATAGATTCTGTATACGTTTTGAAAGTATCCTTCCCAACACTGTATATATATATATATATATATATATATATATATATATATGAGAAACTCTGCAGCTCAACACAGCTTTCAGCCACTTTTAGCTCATTTATTTATTATTTTGGTTGTCCTGAATGGTTGAATCTCACCATTGTCTTCAGCTGTGTCACCATATACTGTAACTTGTAGGCAGAAGCAAAACACAGATAAGCTGTACCAGAGCTTATATTGGACCTACATTAGTCAGGTAGCTATAAATAAAACATCAATGGAATGCTCACTATGCCCTGTGTCTGCTGGATGTGTAAGTAGGCATTTGTTTGGTAAGACGTGAGCCGTAACACCTTAATAAGCCAATGTAAGTTTTGGATGTGAGTATTAGCTATGGTGTTGTTATCAGTGGATATTTTCCCATGCAGTGTTAGCTAATGGTAGATAAAGTAAATGTTCTTGTGATGCAGCATCTTACTTTGTGTCCAAAATACTTATCAGTTAGATAAATGGTGTTAGCTTAAAAACTGTAATTATATCTCAATTCTGGAATTGTTAAACCCCTGCAGTCAGCAGCTTATATATATATATATATATATATATATATATATATATATATATATATATAGTAACTATTTGGGGCTACGCCAAAGCCTTAAACAGAGAGGGATTCTGCACATGTAACCTTTTGTTACATTTACATTTTTTAAAAGGTGTCTGTAATGTTGCTTTGCATGTTTCTGAATGTGCCTTCAATTCACTTTTACAAGTGTGTGGATGTCAAAGTTAATTCATGTGGAGATTAGTACCAGCCTAAACAGCCTCACAAACACTGACTCCCAACCAGACAGTTTGAATTCACATGGAAGACAAAATGCAGTATGACACACAAACACACACACACACACACACCCACACACACACACACGCACACGCACACACACACACACACACACACACACACACACACACACACACACACACACACACACACACACACACACACTGTGTATCATGACATGAAAATGCATATACGCACCTTTGACCCTGTCTCCTTTACTGAAGCTGATTTCTCGCTCTCCTTGGGCAGAGTTTGATCGAGTAGCTACAAAGACTCGTCCCGGGACAGCGCTGTAGAGGCGTCTCCGCTGGCCTGCGTTTTGTCCAGCTGCACTGGCAGGGACGGGCCTGGATGGAAGGGAGCAGAAGGTGAGGCGGATGATTTGAGACTGAAGCTCTCTATACATATGGGTGACCAAATTACTGAATGCAATACCAGCCAGTTTTCCAAAAATGTGCCTAAACAGTCAGAACAGGGTTCTCTGTTAGGTCACATGTTAATGGTTTGATTTATGATCTTTGTAGGTCTTTACACTCACTTAAATCTGTTGTTATATACCTTATATCTAGAATCACTTCCACCTTTCAATACTTTTAAAAACCTATTAAAGTCAACTCTGACTGAAGTGTAATTGCTTTTAACTAGGTGCCCTTTAAGTTGTACAGTATGTCTGTATTAGCTTAAGTTAAAGGGATACTTCACCGATTTAGCATTAAAATTTGTATCAGCAGAAACACTGTAGTATTTTTGAATGACCGTGCTTCACTCCCTCATGTCACCCTGAGACGAGAGATCTCTGTATTGTGGGTCTGGATGTCGTAAAACGACAATTTTTGCGTCATCAGAAGATGGCTTTGCCCAGAGGCAATGGACTACAGCCAGTAGTAGGAGCTACTTCCGCATGTTTTCAACCAGCCCATAGGAGGTTGGACTGTCGTCTTTCTCCGAAGATTGCCAAGGCAAAACGAGCGTCAGCCATCTTGAATCCTCGCTTACTGGCTTCTCAGCAGAAAACTTTTAGATAGTAATAACAATTATGTGCACTCAAACTACCGCACACGTGTACCACCGGGATACATTGGTACAGATCGGAGAATATGCAGGACACTTTATTACAGACGGAATACTCGACACACTACGCGAGTTTCGCCCGCCGACTATGGAGACCAGCGGTGTTGCTCGATGCATCTGGCCGGTAAAGGGACATCATCAGCGGGGAACGTTGAACGAGTGTGCCGGTGGAAAGCTAACGCTAGCCGGCTACCTGTTCCATCTATCCTGTTTGCAAGTGTCCGCTCATTAGACAACAAACTGGACTACATCCAACTTCAACGAAACTCCCAACGCAAGTTCAGAGACTGTTTTGTTTTTGTTGTTGTGGAAACATTGCTGTATCGGACTATCCAGCTTCCAGGCCGGCTGCTCTAGCTAGCTAGTCGAGGTGGGCTGTGTTAACACGGACTGCCTGGTGCAGAAATGGGGTGCTTTTATCCAACTGCTGGTGGAGTTTGTGACTGTAAAATGCCGACCATTCTACATTCCACGCAAATTTACAGCTGTGTTTAAACTCGGTGTTTACAGAGTTTACAGCCGACAAGCGCTAATGCTAGTATACGTGTTAGCTGAACTTTACGGAGCATATAATGTGGGTGCAGTGCACTAAATGTAGCCTGTTTCGTATGTCGTTTTTATATAATGTCGTTTTTATATATTTTAATTGTGTAACCACTTGAGCCATGGTGAAACGTTGTTTCGTGTATATGGTTGAAATGACAATAAAACACACTAAAGTTGAGTTGACTATCTCACTGTCTGTCTGTCAACGGTAGGCGTGGCTTGGGACGCTAAAGCAGCGAAGCAAGTGCATTCTGGGATTTGGTGTCTTTCATCCACATGAGCCAAAAACACATTTTCTGGCTTTTCTCGGCCTAGAAGCCACCAATTTCTAAAAAGAATTCACATTTCTACCACATAAGTGACCCAATTTAAAGATATATTCATCTTTTCAATGGTGAAATATCCCTTTAAGTGTAATGTCTTGTTTGTGTTCTAGTATGTATAGTGTAGATTTGTGGTGTAGTATGTAACTTTTGTCCTGTCTTTTATGTATTTTGAAACTTTTTGCCGCCAGTCTCGGCCAGGACTCCCTGGGAGAAGAGTTACTGTAACTCAATGGGACTTTTCCTGGATAAATAAAGGTTGAATGAATTATTGTGGTTTAATACAGATCTTAACTAACCTTAACTAACACTAATATAACATCTATATTTTGCACCACAAAAACAGACATTTGAAGACCTAAGAAACCATATTTAAGACTAAAACCTAAACATTTAAGCACCTTTACAACCTTTTAAGACCTTAACTCCTTAACATTTAAGGGACTCTTTTGGGATGTGCAGACATCCAGTAGAAGTTCTCAAACGTACTTCAACCAGCCTAGATGAACTAGCAGTATTCTACACTTGGAAAAGTAGAAGAGAGGTTCTTGTTCAGCAGCATCTTGTTTTCAGATGTCAGCCTTTGCCACTCACCCCTGTCTCCGACTCTGCCGGCTCCTGTCCTCCTTGTCTCCGATCCTTCCACGGGACGGGGAACGCGTCCTTGCCCCTCTGGGACTGCTGGAGCTGCGCAGGGTTCCTGTATGTTTGTATCCCTGAGAGAGACAGATAGGGAGAAAGACAAGAAAAATATATTTCATGAAAGATGTTTACAGCATGTCAGAAAAAAAAATTGATTGATGTGCATAGGTCCTGAGTATGTGTGTGTATTTCGCTGTGTACATATTTGTAGCTACATATAATATTATGCATATGATATTGTATCACCATTATAAATTGGAATAATAATAAATAAAGTGTATATTTATGCAAAGCTGTGATCACAGGTATTTTTTTTGGATGTTGTTTCTGTTTTTGTTTTAAGTGTCTGTATAATTCAAAATACATTTACCCAAATTAAACTCACTTCAGAGCATTTTCTATTTTGCTATTCATTATATTGTTAACTACTTTATCTTCTTCTCGTCGCTGTGTAACATTTTTTTATGACTTCCATATCTATAATTAGTGGGAATGCTGATTCAGCAGCATTCCAACTATTGTTATTCGGTTCTTTATTTATTATTCCATATACGTTTTTTGGTCGTCTGTAACTTCTGCATACGTTCAGCTATTAAAACCATTCAACTATCAAAATCTTCAGCTCTTTCAGCAGATGATGGGACTTCAACCTTTTTTCTACTATTTCTACTTTCTTTAAAATTAAGCTTTTAAACATTTCATTTTAACATTAAAGTCAATGAGAGCGGGCTTCAAATTCTTCAAATCCTCTTCTGCTTTAAAATGTATCTCCTCCTACATTCTTTCACCTACAGACGTGATTCAAATTTTAAACTATTCACGAAAAATTCTGCTATTCAGGGTCTACTATGCATTTTGATTAGCCTGACAAGCCAGACCCACATCAAGATGTTGGGTCTGGAAACTCACCATTGGCAGGGCTCAATCGGAGGGGCGGGATAAACGGTTGTCTTTTAAACTCCCTCTGCACTCATAGCCAACTAGAGCAACGCTAGTTGATAGATTCAACTTTTGCCGTATCCGGTCAGCAAAACTCCGAACACATCTTCCTTTTTTAAGAATGACTTCAGTGCTTAAAGGTCTCATGACATGGTGCTCTTTGGATGCTTTTATATAGGCCTTAGTGGTCCCCTAATACTGTATCTGAAGTCTCTTTCCCGAAATTCAGCCTTGGTGCAGAATTACAGCCACTAGAGCCAGTCCCACAATGAGCTTTCCTTAGGATGTGCCATTTCTGTATCTGTAGCTATTGAGAAGGAGAGAGAGGGGGGGGCAAGGTGGAGAGTGGGGGTTGTTTTCAAGTAGGAGGGAACCGTTGCAACTCTGCCGTCCTTATGTTAAGCCCGCCCACCGACTCTATACACGATGTGATTGGCCTGACCAGAATTTGTTTTTTCCAGCTCGCAAGCCAACGGAGATTGACTGAGCCTAGACTGCTAGACAGCTAGACTGACCCTGGCTGCAAATTACATTTGCTGCCGCTAGGGTGCGTCGAGATTTCTAGGCTACGTTTTGATATCTTTTACAGTTTTTGTGAAAAAGCTGTTTAAGTTTAGTTTTCTACATTTATAATGGGTGTGTATTGCAAGACTTAGAGTGGATGATGTCATCGGCCAGAGCACAGAGCCTTAAAAAAATTATCTTTGTCCCTTCTATATAAATTGCTCTCACACCCACAATTTTTACTTGTCATGCACAATTTATACATCAAAACATAGGTATTCTTGTCTAGTTTCAGCCAATGTGCTCATTTATGCGATACGAGTTATACATTTGGCTCGTGAGCTTCCAAATGACAACAGTTCCAAATCTTCCTCAATTCGCTGCCCTGTTAAACATTGTCCACATTTCCCAACAAAACACAGAGCGAACCACTTTTTTAAATCACTGATATGCCCACACGCACACGCACACACACATACACACACGCACATAGACACACACACACACACACACACATATACACTCACACGCGCGCACACATACACACACATACACACACACACGCACAAACATACACACACACACGCAGACACACAGACACACAGACACACGCACACAGTCACACACACAGACACACACACACACACACAGACCCAAGGACACAGACAGACACACACACACACAGACACACTTACACAAAACACACACACACAAACAGACACAGAGAAACACACACACAGACACACACAAACACATACACAGACACAGAAACACACACACACACACAGACACATGAACGCATGCACGCACACACACACACACACACACACACACACACACACACACACACACACACACACACAAATATACAAACAAACACATACACACACTCACACATACAAGGACACACAGAAACACACAGAAACACACACACACAGACACACACACAGACACACATACACACACAGACACACAGACACACAGACACACATACACGCACACACACACACATATACACACACACACACACACACACACAAACACACAGACACACATACACGCACACACACACACATTCACACAGACACACAAACACACAGACACACTCGCACACACACACACACACACACACACACACTGTTTTCCAGATTTTTGTGCAGTGCAATGCATTTGAGCTTTAAGATTTTTCATATAATTTGCTTCATATTTCTGCATTTGTGAGTCTTCTCTACTTATTCATTATCAGTTAGAAAATATACTCAGACCTCACAATGTTCTACATATTTTGTCACTGTTCAACTTTTAAAGCCAACAATTCAGTTTAGCATAAGCTTTTAACTTTTTAATGAAATTCATACTTATTAAACAATTTCTCACTACTTCTTCTTACGGATTTAAGCTATTAAGCCAGTTTAGCTTTAGCAATTTAGCTATTCAGCATTCCCACGCATTTTCTGCAGGAAATGCATTTTCTAGTTAATTATAAAAACTCTCCTAATGCTATTGATTTATTCCATGATGTTGTATGTTCATGGGCTATCACTCAACATGATTACTTGTCTGCAACATTGCACATAACTGAAATATATGCACATAGATAGCTTATGTGAGAAAGCATGATATAAGTTGCTGCAATGAGTACTGTTCACCACTAGAGGCAATAAAGGTCATCCATTATATAGTATAATGTCCCTTCAAATTTTATAATTTGTGTATGAATAATTGAGATGCAGCTGCTCAAGCTTCCATTTGTGCAAGGAAACTATAGTATACATATCTGGGTATTTACCATTTCTCCAAGCTGTCAGGTCAATCATACTCACGTGCAAATTAGTCAAATACATTCAATACCTTCTTAGCTGACTTCTGAAGGAGTCAATAAATAAATATCCAGGAGCAGTTTGTACTTGAGAGTAAGTATCTACAACGTTATGTAAGTATTTTTTGTAATAACAACATTATTCAGTCATTCAATGTGTGTAGGTGTTCATTGAGGAGTAACTCTAAATTCTTTTGAGAGGTCAAAAGCACCAGAACACTTATTAACTGGACTTCGAGGTGAGGTTGTTTTTTCAACTGCTGTTTTCAATGTCAATAATCAATTTGGAAACTCAACTTGTAAGTCAACATGGATGAGAAGTCCTTGAGGTTCTCAGGATCTTGGAAGTTTTTAATTCTATTACAACTGAGCAAACTCAATCTGCTGATGACGACTATTTGTGTGATCCAGTTGAAAGCTATAGACACACACACACACACACACCTGCACAGAGACAATATTGGTCCCTGGGGCGTTGGGCACCGCCATCCAGTCTGGCAGGTTCATGCTGCTGTCACTGTTGGCCCGGAGGAAGGGATGAGGGTTGGGTATCGTCAGTGTCCGGGTGCTCTCCCGCCTCTGGGGGGCATACTTTGGAGACTCCACAAAGGGAACTGGAAGGTGAGGGGAGAAAAAAGTGACCATAATATCAGATTTTCTTTGTCACAGTTTGTTTTCTTTGCCACTGCTCCCATTTTGCACATCCACATACTCTGTATACTCTAATCTATTTATCTTAATACTTTCAATTTCAACATGTTGTCTAGAGTATTCCTTATATTCTATTTTTCATTGCTGCTCCAATTAGGACTTGTTGATTCAAGGCCTAATTTCCCCCGTGAAGAGCCAATCATGTATCATTTTAGATCAACAAAATATCTAAGATTACAGGACATTACACATCTCCGAACTGGCACCCAAAATTCAGACCAGACATCAGCTACTTACCCACATCTGTATCCCGGTGGTTTTTGATAATTTCTCCCAGCTCAAAATGGCCAGACATAACAGCCACCTGATGAAAACACACATGGACACACACATACAATCTTTTTTAATACAGTCATATGGCAAATAAATGCACAAAATGTAAGGGTGGAACAAACTGTTTACTATTTCTCTTGTAATTACAGTAGGTAGCTGGGTGTTTTTACTGAAGTATTATTCTTCTGTATTTTATAAATATATATAAATATTTTATTTGTCTGCGCTCTAAACTTGCACCTCTAATGGGCAAATTTACAAGTGATGAAAACCAGATTTGTGCTGTTTTCTTGAAAAATAATAATGCAACAAAAACATATGAGTACTCTGGCATGAGACCATATTTTATGTATTCTTTTCACTATTGCACAAAAGCTTTTGACCGTTTCTTTTTTACAAACTACACAGGTCAGCACACAATCTGGCAAATTTCAATGCTTTCTCCCTGTTATCTCATCTCTCCACACACACAAACACAAAACACAACAGATTGTCTCAGCTGGCTTTTTCTGCACTGACAAAGTTAATATATCTAGATTAAGGGGTCACACACAATCCTGCCACCTGGGACCTCTGTGTTCATCGCAGCACAATAACGGTTTAAAGTGAAATTAGGCCCTGGCACTTTCTGCTACGTTAACTTAATAAGACACAACCATACAACCAACCAACACGCATAATTACCCAGCTAGGCACTCAGCCATTACCTGAAAGGGGGTTTGCCCACTGCTGTTCTTTGTGTCTTTATTTGCTCCCCGGTAGAGCAGAATTCGTGAACAGCTTTCCTGCAACAAAAAGGACTGATTATTGTACATTAGTCATAGAAAATTGTATAACTTAATGTAGCAAAGCATGTTATCTGTTCACATGTATGCTTGGCTTTAGAAAGCACAGTATTCTTTTTTTTTGACTTAGTGTGCATTCCCTTCTGCTATAAAGATACTGCAAATATGTTGAATATTAAATATTCTACTGCATGAAACATGCTTTTAAAACAAAGTGGGGTGAAATTTCAACAGTGTTATATAGAAATGGAATCAAAATCTAGTTTGTCTTAAATTAAATCTTAAACATGTTTGTTGACAAAAGGTTTATAATGCATAACAGCATTCACACCTAATCAAATAAAATGAAAATATACAAATAAACAGATTTAGGTTAATATCTATTTTAAATTGCTCTGATTTCATCTATTTTAGCTGAGAAGATACATATTTTATTTAGAATTGAGGAATTACGGAGTTTTTAGGTTCAGGGTGCTGAACTTTAAAAGGTGTATCAATTATATTGCAAAGATAAAGAGCATTTATGTGTCTTTCACCTTGTTACACTGTATGTTCAAAGATTTAAGGTGATTTATCGTAACTTTTTATCGAAAAAGAGTGTCTACCTTGTTGTATAAAGCACAGATGTGCAAGGCAGTGTTTCCAGAGGCATTCTGGGAGGAAGAATCAGCCCCGTAGAAAAGGAGGTGCTCCAGATGCTGCGAGTTACCATGCTGACAGGCCTGAGAGAGGATGAACAGATTGTTGAGGAGCGATGGAAGGAGAAGATGTGCAAAAGGCAAAGAGTTTGTTAAGGAGGAAAACAAGATATACAGAAGAGTGAAAATGGACAGATTTATGTGGTTGTTTAATAAAGACAACAGAGAAGCCGAGAAGCAAACAAGGATTAAGAACAGACAGCGACACAGGGAGAGGAACAAGGTGATAGCTAAATGACACCACATTTAATTAACACCACCTCCAAACTCAGAGGGCAAACACAAGTGAGATCCAATGATAACAATAATCGTACAATCATCATCATAAGGACACACACATAAAGCAACACCATACAGTGGAAATCAAGTTATTATTATTAGTCATTGGTTATTTATGTTATCAATTATGCCATGGACACATTAAATGTTTATTTCACATTGGCTGGCAGCTCTCCATTGCAATCACACATAAGGACACTTACTTTAGGTCAATAACTTAATGGATCAATTTGTGGGGAATGGATATTAAACTACGGGTAATCATAGCAACAGTACTTTTGTCTCATGCTGTATTATATGCCAGTTAACTCTCTGGTGCACTACAAATATTTAGTTTAAAAAAATGACTATTTCAACTTTTTATCCTTTGGTAAGGGACAATAGTATAAATTTGTGAATCTGAGAAAAACATGTATTCACTGGAGTAAATCTTCACCTATACCTCATTCATTATTTTCTTTCAGAGGGCCTCGAGGCTGATTCAATCCTGCAAAAAAACTGCATTCACACAGAGAATACTTCTAATTTTGGAAGGGGTTGGGGGGGCATGGGAATATCCAAATTTGAAGATATCAGTCTCAGTAAAAAATATAGACTTATGGTAGATCCAATCCAAGTATCAATGCTAAACATGTAAATCAAATCCAACTCAACACACAGACACATAGAGAATAAGATGGAAGTTAAAGAGACGATGCTGATGAAGTATGGGTGAGACTGAGAGGAAGAAGCTGATACCTTTTCGGTCCACTTCACTGCTGGAATATGAGGCCACAGAAGCAGGGTGGGTGGGATGAAGGGTGAAAATTGTCCAAGATAAAAGATGAGAGGTGTATTGTTCATGGCATGAATGGTTTTTGACGTAGACACAGATGCTGTAAATACGCAGACACTGGAACACAGATAACACTGACTCATTTATATACATTTACTGGTACATTTATACAAATAAGATGCATGCACACACACGCAATACAAATAACAGAAACTAAACCCCAAAACCCAAAGGCTGGACTATTCGGGTGCTTTCAGATGACAATCTCCAAATAGACACTAATTAAGCCACTGACCCATTAGATTGAAATATTTTTGCCCCAAGCATCCTCTAACAAAAGATTTGCTTTTGATTTAGTGGAGAATTAACTCTATACACAGCACATTGGAGATAATACAAGAAAGAATGAAACCTGTGATAAAATACTTTCTGTATTTGCATTCATATTCTCTTATTTTTTTTAATCCAAAATCTCTGGAAAACCCCTTTGAAGACCCTTGAAGTCTTAAGGAACTCAAATAATGCACACACACATACCTGATGTGTCTCGTCCCAGCCATTCTCGTCCCTGATGCCCAGTTTGGCGCGATGGAAAAGCAGTGTTTCACAGCAGGAGGTGTCCCCCCCTGTCAGCACAGTGTGATAGAGCGGCGTCAGCCCTCGCCGGTCCTTGTAGTCCGGAGATGCACCCAGAGACAGCAGGACCTGCAGAAACACACAGTAGAGAAGGTACACCTCATGTACAGGCCATTCTCAAATACTGGCAGTAATGAAAACAATAAGGGAGTATAATAAAATATGCAATCATTACTGTGCAGTAAAATAATGATGAGCTAACAACATAATAATAAAAAAGGCAGCAAGGAAAAATATCTTAAGGTGGTTTTCAACTTCAAGTCGAAGAATATTCATGGAATTTTAAATCAGGATGGGAACACATAGCCGGGGGTTCAGAGAGGTCATGCAACACCTCAGGCTAGAGAGCATTAAGTATTCAATCAGAGTCTGCAGTAAATCTTTTTGCCGTTTAGCAGCTGTTTCTTTCCTTTGTGGAAAACATGGACTCTGACAATGTAACACATGCATTATCTCCCCCTGAATACGTTTTCAACTCTACAGGTACCTGTCTTCTTGGCGATATGGGAGCTCTGGACAAATGCCTAAAATGTAAATGTACCACACACCTTTAAAGCAGGCAATCTAAAATGTAATGTATTTTTCTTCTCTTTAGTTGAATACAATAATAGATTGTTTTGTGCATTTTGTGTGTGTGTGGGTGTGGATCGCTGCGTGGGAGGGTCTGTTTATTCTTTCTCCTGCTTTTTTTGCTTATACAGTAACACAAATGAATCAGATGCAGGGCAAGTATCCATCTTGCAGATACATATCCTGGTGTATGTTTAATTTATCGCCTTGCATGGCATGACAATGAAAACTCATAACTTGTGATTAGACACAGCATTTCTATCAAAGGACAATAGCATGTGTGTGAATGTTTACCAGCAGGGCTGTATGGCGGTGGCCTCGCACAGCTTTGTGTAACGGTGTGAGTCCATCTTTGGCGCGGAAGTCAATGTGAGCCCCTCCCTCCACCAGGACCCGGATGGCCTCACCTCCACCCGGCTCACACTGCACCGCCAGCGACAGAGCAGTCTCTGGCGGACACACACAGAGAGATTCAAATAGAGTTTTTAATGTTCAGAAGGATTGGTTTGAAAGTTTAATTATTTGGAGGGCACTGGCCAGATTGTTTGCTGCCAGGGGGGCTGCTTAAGTGGGAAAACTGTTTCAACAATGAATTTCAACTATTTCCAACTCTTCTTTCCTTGCTTTGAGGTTATGTTCTTAGACACCTGCAGCTTTCTCCTTGCAGGTTAGACAGAAAACAGACATATTAGGCTCCACAAAAAATAATCATAAAAGTATTAATAAAAAAATAGTTTACCTCAAAACTGCTTTGTTAAAGATACTCCGTGTGGAGCTTTCTTGTAAACAAAAGTTTAACTTGTTTCTAACAAAAATGCATTATGTGTCCTTGAGTTTTAACAAACATGTTAAATGCATTTCCTAACATGTGCAAAAAAGAAAAATAAAGTCGCTAAAGTTTTTTTTTTTTAAATCCTCAGATTTTGCAGCCTTAATTGAAAATTGTGATTCAGTCAAACAATTATTTGCAGCAACTTTTAATATTAAATTCTCAGCATGTGGGTGGCCTTGCGAAATTGTCTTGTGAGCCGGCCCCCAGGCTGGTAGTTTGAAATTCTGTTCTAGAGTTTTACACAGAAAAGATGTAAATGGAATTCTCATTTACAGTTTCTGACAGTCACAGTTCTGACAGAAGAGTTTAAAGAAGACTCACTCAATGCAAACGTTGTTTTTAAATCCACCCATCATAGGAGGGATTTAAGAATGAAATAGGTTACATTTCCTGGTTACTCAACTGCACACTCTGAGACAATTCAGCCAACTGTAAAGTTTCCCATAAATGTTCAAATTCACCTAAGCAAAAATGCAATGCAAAATAAAATCTTCTCTAGAGATTTACCTCTCCAGGTTGGTTTTCATTAGGTAGCAACGTTAGCTTCCAAGTAAATACTAAAGTTTTTTTTCCTACTGATGCTAGCTACATGGTACTTGCCAATTATGCTGGCATCAAATAAAGCAACGAAGAAACTCAATAATTTCAAATAAAAGCAATGCTGTGTCAAAACATGTTCAACCTCACATAACATACTTGAATTTATTCAGCAAGAAGGTTCAATGGCACCTAGAAGAATGAAAGCATTCCCGGTGAAAACAGGGTGCACAGCGCTGGCTGCCATGGCGACAAGAGAGTTTTTGGCAAAGAGGAAAATGACTAAGGGCTTTTATCCTTCTGTAGAGCTCAGGTACAAATAATCTGGGGGAATGTTTTGACTGCCTTCCTCTGAAGTTACCATGTCGGGACGACTTAGGAAATGCCCATTAAACGGTTTCCTTGGCAGAGATGGAAGTGAGCCCCCACTGGCAGGAGCCATGCTGAATATTGTAGAACCATTTTATAGCCTATTAAAGGCACCCAGAGTGAGCCTACTGCTGGGTGGGAAAGCATGAAGAAAGCGTTTCAGAGAGACAGGCAGGTCAAATGTTTTTGCAGGGTTTTGATCGTCTCTTTGCCATGCACAGACCTAATACCTAGTAGGTTAAGACCTAATAGTTCATAGGCGAACTGTCAGAACACCTTGACACAACCTCAAAGTTAAGAAAGAAGAGGAAACCATTTGAAACCATGAAGAAGCAATAGTTGATATTTTCTGTAAATTTTGATTGAGCTTTTTTTAACACATGGATTGAGTGAGTTTTAGCGCAAACCTAAGCTTTTTTAATTCAAGGTTATTGTAGCAAAATAATTAATTTAATGAAATTAATAAATTTAGCTATCCAAATTTAAAATGATCAAGTCACCTTTGGCTTCACCGATTTTTGTTTGTATCATTAGTACAGAAGCACAGAAACCAGGTCCAACATCAAACCCTGATGTCCACAGTAGCAATAACCACCTCAAGTCTAATTTTCAGGTGTGTATGTGTATGGAGGGATATGTGGTTTGTCTTTTCCATGAGATGTGAGTAGAGCATGTTAGTGAAGAGGCTTCATCAGGGCTCTCTGTTGCCCCCCGGTGTTCTGAAGTGGAAGTGTGTTTCCCACCCGCCTGTGTTTTGTTTTGTGACACTTTGCTCCCACAGCGCCTGGAGTGACACAGAGCAGCACACCCAACTGTAAATGGGCCGTCTGCTGCACCCCCTAAGCACTAACAGGATCTGAGAAAAGACACCAAATTGTGAACAGCATTGGCCCAGATCCTCGACAAAGTGTTAGGCCAACATACTGCAGAGCTGAGAGCAGGAAACGGAGGGGGAGAGAGGGGCAGAGCCACAGGTCACAAAGCTGTTGGCCACCAGCGTGCTAATTTAGCTGAGATGAGATGGTTAACCAATTGGGGATGTTGAATCTCAAATACATGTTTATATGTTTGATGGACACACAGAATAATTCAATAAATATAGAGAGACAGGTTAAGGAAGAGATTTGACGATATATGAGTGTGTAGCTGGATGTGTGTACAGTATATATAGATGGATGGAGGAAATGAGCTGTAGCAAGGGAAATCAGTATCACTGTCAACTTCAACCTTATTTAGTCCTTCTTGTTTTAAGCCATTTTATTCATCTCGGGAATGTGATGAATTTGATGTGTAAAGATATTTGTAAACTATGCTTTTAAATAACTGCAAGTGTAGTCTGTAGTTGTTATGGATCGATGATAGACAGAAGATGACTCTGTGGATGAAGTGGATGGAGCTCAGGGAAATGCTAAATGACAGAGGGGTGGTGACAAATCCTGAGGCCCTAAGGCACTCCTCACCACCGGTGTCAGCGTCCTGAAAGTTGGGATCGAGGCCTTTGTCTAAGAACTTGACCATCTTGTCCACAGCGCTGGTTTGGATATAATCCATGAATTTCTTCAGGCTAGCCTGTGTGTGGAGAGAAATGTGCTGCTGTATTATAGGGAAAAGATAGAACTCCTTCTGCCTTTGAAATACTGTATGTGCAAGCGAAGGACAGTACAGTGCAGTGCAGCACATTACAGCATAGTAGTACAGTATGGTACATTAACAAGGAGAAAATATACACAGATTCACATGCACACATATATGTATGTATACACTTACACTGACATGAATACTGTACAGTAGTGATTTTAAATTCACTCACTCTGTGCCAGTACATTTATATGACTGAATCCCTTCAGAGATCCAACTTCAGGACAAATGGATTTCATACCTTAGTGTGCAGTTTGGCCAGTTGCTTCTCATCCAGATTGGTCTGTTTGTATACCCTGGTCTTGTATCGAAACTAAACCCGAGAGAGAAGGAGAATGAAAAGTTAATCCTAACACAGGGCATCTGTCCTTAATTCTTATAGCTTTTGGCCTAGATACACAAAATGGTCTTGCTTTACAGCAGTTTAAAGATGGTTTAGAGCCTCCACTGGGTCATAATATAGCATGAAAACAAGGTGACTGTACAGAGTGGATAAGAGATTAGCAGATAAACAGAGCAGGGAAGCTGAACAGTTCAGTGACATTCCTCTAAGAAGAATGTATGAAACTTCATTCATAAACCAGGGTTTTTATAACCTTAGATATCACAAGGAACATTCACAGTACAGTTAAAGTGCTGCTCTTTTTTACTTCAGTCATCTGGGATCTGGACGCAAAAATACCAAAAGTTGTAGAGTAAATCTTGGGCACACAAACCAAAAACGACAATCCGATCTTAATGCTGTAATATACAAGACTCTTTGTTAGGATTCAATTGATTGGTCCAACGGCACCTACAGAGTATGACTTTAAACAAACTTTTCTGAGAGTTTCTCGAAATGTATTGTAAACTTTCAAAGAGGAAGCCATCGCATCTAATTCAGATTTTGACCATTGCATTATTGAATAACAGTAACATCTTGAGGATATGCAGGCTACATCACTTCTCTATTGTGCAGTACTATGTCTTACAACTGTGTCAAAGGAAGACTGGAATCTTACCTCTAAATACGGTACCCCTTTCTCAAAGGACTGTGGGTACTCTTTGAGCAGCCTCTCCTCCTCCAGGAACTTGGCATCATGGCCGTCCGTGGCGGGCTGGAACAGACCGTAGTTCAGGACGTCCCGAAGAGATTCGGTCAGGGAGCAGAGCACCTGCTGCTTGGCCTTCCACACAGTGGCATCTGGGTTAAACCGCAAACATTTCTGCAGGAGAGACAGAAGGCGACATAGCTCAGCTTTAAGTTTATAGAGCAGTGATCATTGGTTAACTGGTATACTCTAAATGTCAAGGAATAAATATGACCATTTAAAGAATCTGAAAAAACATGTGTGGTTTACAAGAGATTACAGCAGGTAAAACAAGTTAAGAAATACAGTATAAAAGGCAGCAAAAGTGAAGTCAACGAGTAATAATAATAATAGTCGCATTAAAAGGAAGTTAGTGAAACTAAGTTTTAAGAGCTGATTTTAAAGATGATAAAGCAGCCAGATTCACTTCATATGTATCAATCAAAACATCAGAGGCCATGTTAGACCTGATCACTTTTAGTTAATCTAAACTAAGAAATAGTCGTTAGGAACTGCATCATTTTAAAACCGAAACAGCCAAAAGGAAATTTAAGGAAACTAAAGGAAAGTACACTAAATTGTGGAAAAGCCACAATTATTGTTAAACTAGATTTACACGACACTATACATTTCATTTATCAGAGCAATATTTTTCTTATCTCCTTTTCCACAAATCCTCTATTGACCCCTTAGGTTTATCTTTTGACCCCTTGTAGAGGTAACCACTGTCCCAGAGACAATCCTGTGCCAGATGCTCTAACTGACTGCAGCATGAAGAGCAGTTCCCCCTGTAAACCAGCAGGGGGAGACAGCCTCAGAGTAAAGTAGGTGATTCCCAGTGGCCTCAGCAGAGAGGATATGAATGGCAGTTTGGTGCAGCTTTAAGGGTCTCCGGTGCGGTCGTGAATGGCCAAATGCATAACGGCTTAGAGGCTCAGTCAGCAAAGTGGGACGTACCTCACTACACAGATGGCTGACAGAATTTTTGGCACCGCTTTCTCTCTCTCTCTCTCTCTCTCTCTCTCTCTCTCTCTCTCTCTCTCTCTCTCTCTCTATCTCTCTCTCTCTCTCTCTCTCTCTCTCTCTCTCTCTCTCTCCATCTCCTTGGCCAGAGTAGAGTCGGGTTGTTCTCTGACCTTGAGGCATCAGCAGTAGGATGATTGGCCCATGCAGAGTACAGCCAGCTGCAGGATCCCTGCCTCTTAATGCATTACTGCATGGGCTCTTGTCTCCAGCCAATACGGCTTCTAACCCAGAACATTCGCTCAGTCATTGTAACTCATCTTAATCTCTTACATACATACAGGTAGACACACATTTCTGTGTGTGTGTGTGTGTGTGTGTGTGTGTGTGTGTGTGTGTGTGTGTGTGTGTGAGAGAGAGAGAGAGATAAAACCCTGCATGGGGGTTTTTGCAGAGGAGTAACATCACATTTTCTCCCTCTATTTTATTCTGCGAACCGTTCATGCACAGCCAACCCGGTCGCCGCGGCAACCGATATTCATTAGTGGAGCAAGCTGCTTGTTGCCATAGAGACATCCCTGTGTTCCCTAGGAGATGGGGTACTGGGAGGCTGTGCATGTGTGTGTGTGTGTGTGTGTGTGTGTGTGTGTGTGTGTGTGTGTGTGTGTGTGTGGGTTACAGCAGCGAGGCGAGTGGAGTAAAAAGGAAGACTTGAGTACACTTTGAGTATGAGAGAGAAAGAGTATAAAAGGGTGTGTCTGGGTGTATTAGATTAGGTTTCACACACACACACACACACACACACACACACACATTCACAGATGCACACACAAGCATACTGTATACACGGCACTTACAGTTCCAATGAACAATAAAGGATGAAGGCAAACACTGTAAAATGAATCACAATCACAGCAGGGGAAAATGAAGGTTAAGAATTCAGTTATCATGCTGGAGGAAATTTCCCACAGTCAACCTGAACAATTATAAAAGACTGATAATCATCATAAAATAGTAAAGATGAATATGTGTGTAATAACTTTGCTTTTGGCCTAAGAAGCTTCAGATGGAGATTTTACTGAGGTACCCATGCTGCTTATTGATCTGTATACCTCCAGGAATAAGATTGATCCTACAGCTTCTAACCGGCCAGGGTTAGGGCTTACCACAGATTCCTCATCCTCATCATAAGGCCTTCAAAATGCAACTTTGTAATTTAAACAGTTTTCCCACTTATTCACCCTATATTACAGATATGTTTGTACTGTTTGTAATGCAACAGTATAGTCTGTTAACTGTGCTTTATAAAAAAAACATGGCTATATAGTCACAGACAGCCTTGCAACTTAAACCTCCAATTGCGTACTTGCAGTTGAGTGTGGCGCCCTCTCGTGGTCAGACATCTTTGTATGACTAAAGGGCTACTGAGCACCACTGAGATGTTGGTTTGTAGAATGTCTCTGTACAATGACAAAATTGTTTCAGTGTCAAAATATAAAAAATATAAATGCCAAGATGTTTGTTTCCCTTCAAATTCATGCTTGTCCATGCTGGTATTCTGGCTAATCAGTGCTCATAAAGCACTTTATAGCTGGGACTTCCACGCTGCCTCACCAGCGCAGCACTGTATGGGACCAGTAACATACTGCAGCTACCATTCAGTGGCCTCACTGAGGACTTTATGGTAACTCGCACAAGAGAAGTCCTACAGTACAGGGATTTAAGGGACTGAAAGGTGTGAACTGGAAGGAAATGGAGGGCAGCAAACGCAGTGGAGGTGGCAGAGTCACGCCAAAGGCAAAAGGCACTGGTGGGCATCATGGCATCCGGCAGAGCAGGGTTGGGCTACTTCCCGAAGACCCAGGTGGGCAAGGTCCAGGGCAAGGAGATACACCGTCTACTCCAGGAAGAGGTCTGAGCAGGTGTGGAGGAAAAGGGAGTGAGTAGGGCGCTGGGTCTCCTGCAGCAGGGAGCTTGGACAAAGTGGAAGAGTATACTTAAGCGCAGGATCACCTGGGCAAACATCATGCAGGCAGACTTGCAATGCATCCGGTTCCTTGTGCAAGCAGTCTACGATGCCCTCCCAAGCCCAGCTAACCTCCACACCTGGGGAAAAAGTGAAACACCTTCCGACCTACTTTGCTCTGGAAGAGGAGCTCTAGAACATCTCCTCAGTAGCTGCCAAAGGCCCTTGCAGATGGCCGCTATCGTTGGCGCCCCGATCAGATGCTAAAAGCAGTTGCTGAGAGTGTAGCCGCAGCCATCAGCACCAGCAAACACCACCACACTCCAAAGAAGGCAATCTCCTTTGTCAAAGCCGGAGAGAAAACCTGGCCAAGACCAAGCACTCCATCAGCAGGTCTCCTCTACACAGCCTCTGACTGGCAGCTGACCTGGGAAAGCAGCTGAAGTTTCCACAACACATCACAACAACATCACTCCGTCCAGATATGATCATCACCTCCGAGGCTTCAAAACAACTGATCATACTGGAACTCACAGTGCCCTGGGAAGAGTGTATAGACAAAGCCAACGAGAGGAAACGTGCGAAGTACCAAGAGCTGGTGGAGAAGTGTAAAGACAGTGGCTGGAAGACTTTCTATGAGCCTATAGAAGTCGGCTGTAGAGGCTTTGTAGGATGCTCACTGTGCAAAGTCCTGAGCCAGTTGGGCTTTACAGGAGTGGCCAAGAAAAGGGCCATTAAGTCTGCAAGTGATGCCACAGAGAAAGCTACAAGGTGGCTTTGGTTGAAAAGGGCTGATCCGTGGGTTGCTGCTGAAACGCAAGTCAGGGCCTGATCAACCCTGGCTGGGTCGCATGGGAGAGGGTGTCTGATGTTGTGAGACACCTGATGACCCCATGTCACATCACTGATGCGTCCCAGTGCATCCAGGGGATGTTTCTTGCATATTAAGTATCAAAAGAAGTGATTGTTCTGCCGAGAGATGAGTGATATTTTATTATTTATGACATTTTTTGATTTTTTCACATTTATCTAATCTTTACTTTTTATGTAAAATATTGTATTATATGATCTCAAACAGCCTCAAACAGTTATATATTTATATAAAACTAAGAGGTTTAGAGGAAAGTTGGAAGTAGTGGAAAGGTGCCCAGGCCATTTAAGGCAGTAATGACTGAGGGCACAAAACTCCTCCCAAAGCAAGTTTTTTTTTTTTTTTTTTTTTTTTTTGCACAGTAGTTGTCTGTATCTGCAGCCAGAGGGGAGGAGGGTGAAACATGGGTTGAGGGAGTGGTAGGGGTTGTGTGCTATGGTCAGTGGTCTGCGAGTGGAAGCAGTGTCAATGAGGTTGTGGGGAGGCCAATTATTTGATATGATCTATAATAATACGACAATCACAGCCAGGGGACATTTTTCAACATAACAAGTACTTTTATTTTTAATAGCCTACATTAAGTACATTTAGCTTACTTAAGTATTGTAGTATTAAGTATTTTTACTGCGTTGTATTGCTACTTTTTACTAAAGTATAGGATCTAAATATTCCTTTCACCACTGGACATGGGTGAAACATAACCAGGATATTGCATCCCATAACTGGGTCACATATAAATGCACTAAATGTCACAGCTTTTATATAACTTATAACCTTTATATGATTTTCAGTTTTACAATAAAATCTTAACGCAGCTATAAGCCCTTCTGTTTCTCTTGTGGTTTTATCTTTATGCAGACCAAAAATTCTGTCTTGTCTCTCAAAGCTGTGATCACACTTTCCCACTCACATTCACCCACTCACTCTGTCCATGCTGCTCTTTATCTTCCCCTGCCTATCTCTAGCTTATTCTACCTGCTCCTTCCCTCTCTCTTCATCTTTCTGTAACAGCTCTGTGATTTATCTATGCAGAAATAAGAGTCACTCCTCTCTCTCTCTCTCTCTCTCTCTCTCTCTCTCTCTCTCTCTCTCTCTCTTTCTCTCTCTCTCACCTATCTCTGTGTCTAGCTCTCTTTATCTCTGTCCCTCTGGCCTTTTCCTGCAGGCCAGGTGCAGGGGGACTAGAAGCCTTTAATGAGATCTATGGGGAAATAACCCCCTACTAAATCCACATGCACACACATACACACACGCCAGCCAGCCATGTCACCATTTAAGTCAACTTCCTCTCCATATCTCACTCTCTTTTTCTCTCTCAACCACTCCATCCACCCCCTTCCTCTCTACAGCAGTTCAAGAGAGTGAATTCATTTCTTTAAAGCATTCCTGTCATCCCTGCTTTGCCTTGTTCTCTCTCCATTGTCTTTGTCTCACTCACCCATGCTGAACTCGCTCCTCTCCTCCTCCCATACTTCCCTCTCTTCCCTCTCTATTATCTCAGTCCCTCTGTTCACCTTTGGGGCTCATCCTATCATTAACATACAACATCTCCAGAACTGTACAGCGGCATGGTGGACACTGATTGTCCCTTGTAGTTTGAGAAGTTCACACATCTTAAGTAGGCACTGAAATATGTGTGTGTGTGTGTGTGTGTGTGTGTGTGTGTGTGTGTGTGTGTGTGTGTGTGTGTGTGTGTGTGCGTGCGTGCGTGCGCATGTGTGCGTGTATGTGTGTTTCAATTTAGAAGGGTTTGTGAGGCCAATCCTGCCTGAGGGGCGGCAGCTTATACTTCAGAGTTTGCACGACTTAAGTCAAACTGTGGAGAAAAACTCATTTGTTTCATGCTGTTTAATGTGCTCGGTAGGCAAACGCCAACTAGACTGCATGTGCGTGAGTTTGACAATCTAATAAACCTTCAAACAAAACTGCCTCGACCTCCTGCTGCGGCAGGATCATATCAACAACTTGTGAAACACATATCTGACTATTGCTGTGCACACAAATGAGTTAATGGACCAGTGCCTTTTTCATCAGCCACCAGTGGAAGAGGAAGGATCAGTGCAGAGTGCACATGTCCACAAGCAAAGCTAAATCCCCTCATCAATGTCATTAGTTGTCAATGAGTTGGTTGTACATGTAACTAGGCTACATTTGGTTGAAAAGTCTTTTAGAAGCATTTTAATGAAAATATGATGCGATAATAAAATGTGAAGCAGGAAACAACACGTTGAAATAAAGTCATGAAAATGTTGTGACTTAGATAGTGTTGTTTTCGTCAACGAAAATTATGACTAAATCATTGTCAACGAACCTTTATCACGTGACGAAAACGAGATGAGACGCAACGTAAATGCTGGTCATGTGACGATGACTATAATTAAATGTATAATGCAATATTGTTGACGAATAAAAACGAGACTAAATGTGGTTTACAAAATAAAAACTATACTATAATGTCTCTTTTTCGTTGACAAAAACGAGACGAGACGAAATGTTATAATGTTATTTTGTCTCGTTTAGTCGCGTTATTATTGTTATTTTGCAGTATTTCCGTCCCCTGTGTCTTCAGGGGCTGCATCAGGTCGCACTTGGGTCGCACTGCGCAGACGCAGGCGACGTTACTTCCTCAAGCCCTGTCGCGGCATTATTTAATTTAGAAGATGCAGCGGTGAGTTAGAGAGTGAGACGAGTGTAAACGACAACAAACAAAATTAAACGGCATTTGGAAAAACTTTCATTACATAGAAGTGGAAAAGAAAACGGAATGTGTTGTAGAAAAAGATGGGGAGAAATGCGGCCACAAAATCACAGAAAAAAAACACCACGGACCTTAAGAGACATCTCAAACCATTCCATAATGAAATTGAGGTAAGAGATCAAGACAGCTAATGCCAACTCATGAGGCTGTGGTTAATGTGTCTCATTCTAACATTAGCTTTAGACGTTAGCCACTGGAGCTGAAAATGACTGAGACATGTGTGTGTGTGTGTGTGTGTGTGTGTGTGTGTGTGTGTGTGTGTGTGTGTGTGTTTGTTTGTTTGTTTGTTTGTTTGTTTGTTTGTTTGTTTGTTTGTTTGTTTGTTTGTTTGTTTGTTTGTTTGAGAGAGTGTGGGTTCTTGGCCAACATTTTGTTTTTTTCTATACTACTAGGTACTTATACTATATTGACTGGATTACATAGAATTGCATTACTAAAAAGAGACTAAAATACAATTTTTGTCAACTAAAACTAGACTAAAATAGTCATGGATAATTCTGACTAAAATAAGACAAAAATGTTCAGACTTTTAGTCGACTGATCTTGACTAGACTAAAAAGAGTATGAACGTGACTAAAACTAATAAAAACTAAAATGACAGCTTGACACAAAGACTAGACTAAAACTAAAATTAAAATAGGCCGCCAAAAACAACACTAGACTTAGAGTTTAAAGCTGCTGACACACAGCAAAAGAACTAGTGGTGAATCAAGGCCGACAGTAGCGCCGCCTCACGTCTCCTCATGTCGCCTCTCTTTGCCAAAAAGTTGCACTTGAACACACCGCAATGACTACAGTCAATGACCAACTAGCACGTACGTCCTGCGCCTGCATGAGAGGAAATAACTCTTTATACCAACAGGTGCCGATAATCTATTCGTCATACAAATAGGGAAACCGATATACAAACCGTTGCTATGATACAACAAAACAGCATTTGCCCACCTGAATCATGAATGTATTAAAGTGCTCATATTATGCTCATTTTCAGGTTCATAATTGTATGTAGAGGTTATATCAGAATAGGTTTACATGGTTTAATTTTCAAAAAACATATTTTTGTTGTACTGCACATTGCTGCAGCTCCTCCTTTCACCCTGTGTGTTGAGCGCCCTGTTTTAGCTACAGAGTGAGGCATCACACTTCTATTCCATCTTTGTTGGGAGTCGCACATGCGCAGGAGCTAGGTAAGGACTACTAGCCAGTCAGAAGCAGAGTATGAGGGCGTGCCACGCTAGCAGCTAGGCGAGCATTATAACGTGTGTTACAAAGTGACGCATGTTCGTCAGTAAAAGCTGGACTACAATAGAGCGGTTTGGAGCAGTTTGTGAACAGTGTTTTCTGTTGGAGATGGTGCCTTTGGGGTGGACTTTGGGCTTTTTCACTTTAACCTATAACGTGCACAAAAAAAAAGATAATATAAAAAAAAGATATATATATAACACAATAAAGGAAAGGGAAAAAGCCAAAAAGCATAACATGAGCACTTTAAGAGTCCATAACGTCCAATAACGTTATCCATCTGCTTCACTTCTCGGCGGGACGACAGCAGATGTCGGGTGATGGCTAGCTAGCTTGTCCATCTCCCTGGCTGTCACCCGTTCTCTCGGCAAAGAAGTCTTCCTGCGGTGGGGAAGCGGAGGGACCGAGCAGCTCGCTGCGGATGGCTGGCAAGTTAGCTAGCTTGCTAATTCCACCCAGCTTTCATGCTAACGTAACACTACTTACAGAAAATGAGCTGAACAAATTTGTCACTCATCTGGCAATAGCAATGTGCTCTCCTACGCTTTGACAAGAGTGTGTGAATGAAACATTAAGTTGTTAAATTTTACTAATCTAGTGGTTGGCTGGCTGGCTTATCGGCTTCCCTGCCACCGACACAACATGTTGAATCTGCCGAAAAAAGGTCGAGGGGGTTCAATGAGTGGCGACGGGCTGGAAGCACAGCAAAAACTAGGGCGACATGCTCTATTGTTGGCCAATGATCTCTCTGGGGTGTCAGGGCCTTTACGAGTGAGAATGGGTTGTTCTGGGCTACTGTAAACATAGCGGGCTCCGTGGAAGAGGACTCGCTCCCTATTTAGATATGAAGGGCTCATTCTATAAACTAATGAAAACATGGTTATGAATATTATATACCATTTCTGCCAATAGCTCCCACTTAATCCTACACACTGCGCCTTTAAGTATAAATGCAGCCTGATGTGCAGCAGTCACTGGAACCATAACATAAATTGCCATATCAAAGTCAATTGGCGAAGGTAAATCTATAATTTAACTGCATCAAATTGGATCATTTCAAGGCAACACTGATTGGTGAACCTCTGACATAGACTATATAGATTTATATTTTGCAAAAAAAAAGGTAAATATGACACTAATTGACAGTGTTTGTGTGTGTGTTTATGTGTAGTCTGCATTACTGCATGTGAGTGCTCTTACGTCACTCCTCCTTCAATTCATAACATTTGCATTTGTGTGCTACAGTCACTCCCTTGTCTCATTACAACAAAGCTAACGAGCAATTAGAGTTTATTGAGGGTGAATTAGCTGACATGTATAACAGACCTGATGTACTGGGAGTGCAAAGTGATATTACTCAACACCAGTGAGAGAAGGAGAAGGAGGACAGGAGATGAACCAGTTGGGAAAAGAGGCCTTATATTCCTAATGTGCAGGATGTGAAAAAAGTGAAAAAAAATGGCCTGAAGAGGTTGAGTCAGGACAGGAAGAGAGTGAGTGAGTGAGTGAGTGAGTAAGACAGTAAATGTCAGAGTGATGGTGGGTTATATCTCTCATGGTCTCATGAACTGAGTGAGTACATCTTGGCAGGAAGTCTATAGGGTCATGTTTTAGTGCTTTCATATGTTAATGTTTATATGTTTGAGTGAGTGAGTTCATTTTCACCCCCTTGCTACTCACAAAGATCAAAAATATTTGCATAAACATCTTTCCTGTTAAAAGACTCAAGAGAGAAAGGTGAATTTGTCCTCCCACGATGACTTCAATAATGTGGTATTTGTATTTTATTTCATAATGATCTGAAACAGCAGACCAAGGGGGCCTTGATCTTGTTTGTGTTACTCTTCCTGACGAAGTAAATAAGCAAATTTGACAAATCTTACACATTTATTTTAAGGGATGAATACTATACTACTGTAAATGTCTACGAGATACACATATTCCAATTAATATTTGGCACAGCACTTATTATAAGACACTTATTTTAAACAGGAAATATTTACAATTTCGAAGGGGTGTTAAATCTAAAGATACATAAAATACTGTTTAGTAAAGTAAATATCAGTCAGCAAACCCTTACTCGCTATTTCTCTGTACTATACTACAATCTCATTCCACCTTTATTTATTTCTGTCTGCTTAACTTTATCCATCTGGATCCAGTTCTATCTAACGTTTTCTTCATCGATCTACTCTTATGTCTTTTACCTGCCTTTCTCAGCTACCTTCTTTCTACATTAATCTGTCCCCCTCCACTTACCTTTATCTCTATGCTCTTATTTGTAGTTTGATCTACTCTGTCTCCACCTCCTTCCCCCTCTACGTCCAAACACCCACGTCTTTGTTGCACATTCTACCTCTATCTATCTCTATGTGTCTTCATGTGACTGTCATGCAATTTCTGAGGTTTTGACCCTGAGCTTGAGTGAGCATTCTCTTCCCAAGCAATCCCATTTATTCATTTTTTTTTTTTACAATCAAACTTTGATGGCTATTTGTTAGAATAAATAGGGAGTGGTGAACTATTTATGGTTGGCTTTAAAAAAACTGAATCAAACACACTTGTGTATCCACACACACACACACACACACACACACACACACACACACACACACACACACACACACACTGCTGAAAACACTCATGCACAGATCAATAATAAATCACACAGCAGCAAGAGGGAGGAAGAAGCGTTGAGCGATGCATTTATAGTGCACTGGGATGGTAAATATAAAATATGGACACGCAAACAAACTGGCACTCAAAAATACATTTATTTAATTTGCAGTTTCTTGCTGATGATTTATAAAGCAGACACATCACAGAAGCCTCGGACGCTTATAGGAGAAAGAGAAAAGAGGACAGACTGCTAATGTCTGAGGAAAACCAACGGCCTTATGTTTGTCAAACACAAAGGCAGTCTGGTTCAGCTTTAATCTGGCAATGAGCAAAGATGCACACTCTCTTCTCTATTTTTTCCTTTTCCTCTTCTTAGTCTGTTTTGTTTCTTCTGCACAAAAAAACACACTTGGATGCAGCCTCAGTCCCTTGCATCCCCTGCGCTTCATAATTCAATTATCAGTATAATTGAGTTACTATTGATGATTCACTCATCAGAAAAACACATGGGGAAAGACGACTGGGTGTCTGGTGTCTAGCAGCTGCCTAATTTTTCAAGAGTGGGAGAATGGCGCACTGTACATGGTGGCAGCTGCATCTCCAGCCAGTGTAGCCAATTTAGACACACTTCTGATGGAAGCTTTCGCACTGATTTAATGTAAGTCTGCATCTGGGAAATTGAGAGCGTTGGCGGATCATGATTCTGGATAGCTCTCTTAAAACCAGTCACACCAAAAAGGGCTTTTCACAGCATGCTTCATAGCACCTTTTAGAAGCTTTTTGGCGACATTAAACCAGAGGCCCCCTCTTATAGCCTCATCTATTCACATCAACTACCCTCTCTTTGACTCTCTCTGAATCTTTTCTGGCTTGTAGGGTTTTTAAAATCAAATTTTTGCCCATGTATTCTCATCGGGATTGTGCTTGTATGTGCGTTGGCTCTGTCTCTCTCTCTTTCTCTCTAAAGCTGGGTCACCTTGAAAGCCTCTTTCACCCTCTCAGATCAGTCACTTTGCTGACGCTTCGCTCAGTTTTCTGCCGGTGATGCAGTATGTGAGAGAGAGAGAGAGAGAGAGAGAGAGGGAAAGAAAGTGAATCTAATCAATGTAATACACCCAATCTTTGGAGACGTGCAGTGTTTCTGGAGCACTGCACATTGCAGGTTTTGATTGACCTGACCACACATACTGTCATACACTCATGGTCAGATTATGAAATGATGTGCCACAGGGTACAGACAGAGAACATAGCTCCATCCTACCAAACAACACTCCTCCAAGTCCCAGAGTCCATACTGCACGATGTCAGTATGGAGGCATAAACACCCACTCCTTTTCAAAGTGTCAGAAAGGCTTCATTGTTGTGACATCTCTAAAGTGAAAGTGAAAGCTATTCCTTCAATTTTTCAGGCAGACTTTTGAGCAAGGTTCAAAAGAATCTATCCATTCATCCATTTCTCATACCCACCCATCCTGTGCAGAGTCACAAAAATGACAGAGGCCCCTGAGCACTTCAGGCATGTTTTAACATAATATATGTGAAAGGAAATTTAGGATGTTTTACACTTTGGTTTTTGTACAGTATAAATACAAAAGATAAACTACAACGTGTGAATTTAGAGGTTCTTGTAGGCGGATTTTGTTACCTTTGGACAGAGCCTGTTTCCCCCTGTTTGCACTCTTTGTGCTAAACTAAGCTAAGCTAACCGGGTGCTGGCTCTGGCCTTATTATCTTCTCATTTTACTCTCAGCCAGAAAGTGAAAAAGCGTATTCACCAAAATGTCAAACTATTTCTTTAAAGACAATGCTAACTGATGCAAACTATACTGCGTATGGTGTGTTTTAGAATAAACAGCAAAAACTTGACAGATCTTGACAAGTATACAGGCATGTATGCACTTATATGAGATACAAATGGCTTTCATTAGTAGTGGAATTGATAGTAAAAACAGATTTAACTGATCATGAATGTGTTTAAAAAAAACTGAGGTGGGATTGAGGCCCTTTATGTTTGTGAATTTATCAGGGATTGTTGCCATGATGTTGGCAGATTTTGTGGGTGTGTGCAGCGACAGCACTGACCGTTTGCTTTATGTCTGGGATACCGATGCGAAACACCATCATGGCAATGTGGGTGTCCTCAGATTGCACAGTGCCTGTGCTGCGCTCCTTCAGCCTCCGCTGCTGCTGCTGCTGCTGTATGTGATTGGCTGGCTGTTGGTTCGTGGGTCCAGGATTGGACGAATAGGGGTTTGTGGTATGTCCAGGGTTCCCTGGACGGACCTGTCTGTCCCCAGTGGGTCTTCCGGCCAGTTTACCTGACTGCCTGTGTCCCTCACCCCTGCCCCCCCGCGACAGGCCTCCTCGCCTGACCTCCTCCACCATCTCCTCCTCATCGTCTTCCTCTTCCCCCTCCAGCTCGCCATTCTCTTCCTCCTCCTCCTGGTCCTCATCACGCTCCTCTTCTTCCATTTCTTCCTCTTCCTCTTCTTCCTCGTCCTCTGCCCCTGGATAGAGATGTCGATTGTTTCCCAGCATCCTTTGTTGCTCCTCGTCGCTGGACAGGGGGCTGAATGGCATCGTCATGGCGACAGAGAGGGCGGCACAAGTGGCAACACCATCATTCCCAGAGAGACACTGCGATGTGGGGAGGAAAGAGAAGACTTGATCAAAATCGAGACAAAGAAAAACTACAGAAGAAGTTTGTAAGGAGTAAGTTTATTCTCTGACCAGACCTCCATACCACATCACTCTAACACACTGGTCTCTATAGAAACAGACTGCTGCACTTAGAGACAGCAGTACTTCTAACACTCACTGCATGATGACATACTATTCACACCTCATGTATAAAAGAACCCATGTGTGCTGTTTATTTTCAGCTTCCAGACTCTCACCAGACATTCAGACATCCTGCATGTGCTGTTAAACTCAAGATTTGCAGAATAGTGTGTAAGTTAGCACTGTGTACAACTGTGAAGAGTATTATTATTGAGGGCCCACATCATAACCTTGAAAATAAAACCTTTGAAGAAGTAATTCCTCTGTAGATATAAAATACACTAGACTAACAGTTGTTGATATTTTTGTCATTGTAGCAGAGAGACCCAATGATAATGATATCAACTGGTCTCTCTGTCCATCTTTCTATTTGTATGTCCACAATTTATGGCAATTACTGTCATGGGTTGTCATGAAATTTGGTAAGTACCCAAACGATAAATTGTTGTGTTTTGGTAACATCCTGACCTATAGCTTAGCACAACCATCAGGCAAAAATTACCATACCATTTACACAAGAAATATCAAAATATTTTTTGAAAAGGATTTCCATGACTTTCATTGAGCACATCTGGAAATTGACTCTTTACATTTTGGATACTTCGAAAGCTCTCTTCAGCCAAATACTTCAACTTTGCAACATAATGTCATTATAAAATAAGCAGGTTTCTCCTTGAAGGATAAACCTTTTGATTTGAATGATGCCATAACCTTTCTTCTAGCACTTCCATCAGGACAAACCTACCCTCACCACTGGTAAAGCTCTAAAAATAGAAAATCCAACAGTGGTTTGTCCAGCATATTGTATTGTATATTATGTATTGTTGGTTGTAATCAACAAGGCTCTCAGACTTTAAATATTGTTACAATAAAGCTGCTGAGTACAATCAACATCCTTAAACAATTTAAATGAGTTCAGTTACTGTGTGGAAAAAGCCAACATGGCCCTCAGTAGCTGATATACTGGTCTAACTCTACACAGCAGACTATTCATCATTGCACATCTTCTATGCAGACACTCTTAATGGACAACAGCTCTTCATGTGATAAACTATACACTCTTATGCTCTTGCCATCACCCCTGAGAGAGCCAAGAGGCCACTTCAGAGCATCAGTGATGCAGTGCTGCATTCAAGTACAAGCTGAGCAAGATAACAGATCTGTCCCTGGTGGCTCCTGGTTGGCTCTGCTCGCTGTTTCAGGATTTTCAGCACCACTACATTCTGGACAGCTCCACACAGAACCAAAGAGCAGAATAACAAATGGCGAGAGAGACAGGGCTTAAATTCACACCAGAGGACTGTAACAGTAACAGAGTTAAGCTGAAGTACAATGTTTAGGTATTTCTACTTCACGTGCTAGTTTATAGTTCTACTCCATTACATTTATTAAATAGTCTACTTTTTTTTTTTAACACTGATTGAACCCATGATCTGAACACTAGGCAAACACAAAACCGTATAAAACAAATTTTCAATTGAAAGTTTCTCATCTAAACATTTATCCGGAAAAAAATCCATATGGAGTTGCTGTTTGTTTTCATTTTACTTGAATGAATATCTAGTACAGAATAATGAGCCAACTTTAAATTGTAAATGGTGTGTGTGTGTGTGTGTGTGTGTGTGTGTGTGTGTGTGCTTTTGATGAGGCAGCTAGAAGACATGGCGGAATCAGAGCCATGTTGTGAAAGGGGAGTGTTAGACACAGAATGTCAAGACTTTCCTCATGGGACAAATTACCAGCGGTCCCATTTGACAAGAAACATGAAGGGAGAATAACGAATGAAGAAATGCCACAAGAAAATGAAAAAGTAAAAGTGGACAACAGGACCTAGCCGATGGCAAAGAATATCCCTTTCAAGAATATCCCTTTCATGTCTCACGTCTTATTCCACATGAAAAATAAAAGCATTTCCATAAGGAGAGATCATTACAACTTTCTATCATGCAACTTGATCCAAGAATGTTCTTGAATCAAGTATCATTTATTTGATTCCAGGGGAGCAATACAGTATGTACCTATAGTAGTTTGTGCCATTTGGAGGCAATACCTAAAATAAATTATAAATAATTATAAAAATGATGTATGTCTTCTCTCTCTCTTCAATTTCTCCTCACTTCTCACACAGACACACACACTCTGAGTGCAGGAGTGGTTGTGACAAATACTGACACTCTAGCAGCATTTCAGCCTCCAACTTTTGAAAGCCTAGCAGGCAAACTCCTGTTCAGAGTCATGAAGAAAGACGGAGATGGCAGACGAAAGTGCAGCAAACTGTAGAAGTTTAACAGACACAACATTCAGATTGCATCACCCACTAATATAGACAAGCACCTCAGAGGACACAGACTTGTAACACTTGACAACCAAGCACAAATGATGAATCATTATTATTACTTTGTAATACTTAGTATTACTTATCATTATTGACGCATTAACCTGTAAGCGGCATAAACTGTACTCTAACTACTGCACGTGCACTGTCTCTTGGGTTGTTATATCCACATCAATATTATTTTATAATCTCAATCTATGTTTTGCTTGTAAAGTTTTTATGTTTAAATAGTGAATAGTAACTTCAGCCATAAGATAAATGTAGCGGAGCAAAAAGTGCAGTATATGTTAAGTATAAAGTTGCATAAAATGGAAGTAACTAAAATGATACCAGTACTTGAGTAAATGTTAACATAAATTAGTATGAACTGGGCTCTTGTTATAAAGTTGCTACAGCTAGATAAATTGCATTTTTAAAGCTTAGGAAAAGGTTAAAACCCTCCCTTAAATGTAAATGAAAATTAATGAGGCCCTTTATATAAAGCTGTTTCTGACAATTTAGAGGAGTGCTGGAGGAATGGAAGAATAACAACAAAATTAAAGCAAGCTTGTGAGACTAAAGAGAGAGAATAGACGACAGGGGAGGAGAAGGGATGGAAAACAAATTGTTGGAGGGAATTGATTAATAAAAGAGACAAGGGCACAAAGACAAAGAGGGGGGAGAGGGAGAAAGTAGCAACGTCCGTACAGTTTTGTCAGAAAGCTGACTAACCAGGGAGGGGTACCTAAAGAAGATATGATAATAAATGGAAGTGAACAATCCATATTTTTGCATAGTGCTGAGTTATCAAAGATAGGGGAAGCTAGAGAGGAAGGAGAGGGAAGAGGACAAAGGGGGAAGGGGGAAGCATTCAGGTAAGGGGGTGTTATAATAGAGAAAAAAGACGAACAGTAACAGACATGAAGAAAAGGGTAAAAAGAAAGGAAGGGAATGAAAATACGAGTGCTTTAACAAAGGGGAGAAGAAGCACATTGCAAATGTCATTAGTTTAGCAGGTATTTGGTCAAGATATGTCCCTCTGAGCCACAACTATCAACCTCACAATGACGGAAAAATAAGAGAATGACCAATAGGATGTGTCCTCTGGGGACCACGAATGTATCTACAAAATGTCATGTCAATCCATCCAATAGTTATCGAGATGTTTCAGTCGGGACCAAAGTGGTAAACGGCCGACCAACAGACCGACATTGCGCCACGCCGCTAGCATGGCTAAAAATGTGAGGGGGGGAGTTAAGGGGAGAGAGGAGCACATCATAAGGGAAAAGGTGCCAGAGAGACAAGAAAATGACATGCATGGATGGATTAGAGAGAGTGATAGTACAGTAAGAGACAGGAGAGGGAGGATAGAAAAGAACAAAAAACAGCAAAGATATTGTGATGGAACAGGGAAACAAAAACATTGAAGGAGAACAACGAGGAAAGGAGTTGAATGTGAGAGGTGGCTGTGAAATCATAGTTGGAGATGGTGGAGAGCAGAGAGTAGGCAGAGATGATGAAGCTGGGCTTGAACCATGATACCACCAGCAATTTATTTTTAGTTGAAGCTGCCAAAAGCTAGAGCTAGTATTGATAGTCATTGTATTTAGATTTGGCCCTTTTCCATATTTCCATGCCAAAAGGTTTAAAGGAGTCCCTCTTTCTTGTAGAATTTGTAGAAAAGACTCCGAAAGAGCATTTAGAACCTCACAGGCTGCTATAACGCTCCACTGAAGCCATAATGAAATTTATTTTATGGGGAGAAGCTCCTTAAAGCAGGTAGAAGTAGCTTTCATTGCAGCTTTTACTGACTGACACTTTGAAGCTATTGAGTAAATTCCACCCACACCACACAATGATCACCAACCCTCTGAATATGGCTGGTGTGACAGATTGGTTTGTCACACATTCTAAGTTATCTATTCATATTTTTTCCAAGGCTATATTAGCCAAATATTTGTTAATCCTTGTGGATGCAGACAGCAGAGAAAATGAAAACAGAGTTAAAAGGCTGAATCCAAACTTTTGAGAGAATCACTTATCATCAATTAAGATGGAACAGGTCAGGACAGAGGGAAAATTATGAGAGAAAGTGATTATCAGTTCCCAAGAGAAAAGTCATGACTCACACATAAAAGACTGTCATAATGAATGCTGAGTGTGTGTGAGCTCATGTGTGTCTATCTGAGTGAAGATGACGAGAGCGATGGAGCGATTAGATATTGCCCAATGCCAACAAGTGATAATCATCTTCTCTGCTTCATATGTCCCTGTCATGAATCTTTATCTCTCGCTCATTCTCTGTCATTCTCCTTGGAGAACTGTTTCAGTTTCAGGTCACACTTTCAGTCAGCTTGGCAACTTAAAACTATATTAACCCTTCTTACCCTCACCTCGTCAAGCAATCAGAGATGCAAGGGCGCGGGAAGGGGGGTGCTGAGGGTGCTGCAGCACCCCCTGCTGGCAGGAGCTGGATTTTATATTTTTTAAATAATTACTAATTCGCTGTCTGACATTATTTATATTTTTGTATAACAAATAATGAGGCAAATAGCAAAAAAGGGTTATGGATAGGTTTGAATATAGCCTACTAAAAATGAACTGTTATAGCTGCTATAGAGGTCAAAGTGAAAGTGAGTCAAGTGACGTGACTCGCTGAGAAGCGAGCAGGCTGAGGCTAGTTGATTGGAACGTTAGTTGTAGAGAAGAATGTGTCGCAGAAAAGGATACAAGATTTTTTCTTCTGGCATAGTAATGCGGATAAAATTAGCAAGCTTTAATCTGTAGATGTTACAGTTGATGTTTCCTTGTCCACCGCCGAGGCAAACTCTGTTGGGGCAGCTGAAGAACCTGAGTCTGAAATAACATTAGCAAACAACTCGGCTAACGTTAGCAGCACCATCATAGCATCTAACGATAATTTTACAGAAGGATTCGAAAAGCCCTGTTAGCCAAGCAACTTCAGTTATCCTGGAAGGAGGTTCGGGACAGAAACTTT
Source organism: Sander lucioperca (assembly GCF_008315115.2). Taxonomy (NCBI): domain Eukaryota; kingdom Metazoa; phylum Chordata; class Actinopteri; order Perciformes; family Percidae; genus Sander; species Sander lucioperca. The sequence goes on from NC_050193.1 coordinate 24,072,831, forward strand.
TCAACGCTCTTTTCAGCTGAGATGAGAATGAATGATAAGCAGTTTCTCGTGTCATTTGTTGTGTTAGAGTGCCATCTACAGGGCACAATTGGTAATTATCCTGAAATACGGGAATATGTTCAGCTTACTTCCTGTTCATGTGTGGAAAAGAACTACGGTTTACACGCTGGTTCAGTGTCTCCTGAAACTTTGGTTATTCTGCAAAAAGAATAAGTTGCTTTAAAGGTAATTCCATTCCCTGTGAGGGCAATGCCTGTAAGTACAATTGTTTTCATTGCATATGTTTTATGTAACAGAAACCGCTGTGACATGGTTAAGACACATTTGCTGTGGAGATTGCAGGAAGTTAGGAAATTGTTGGCGAGGTCATTGCAGCCTAATTATTAGCATATATTTTCAAGCCAAACATCTCTGGTGTGGTTTTGATGATCAGAAAAGTAATTTACCATAGCTATATACTGAAACAGGCTAATAATGTCAAGTGTGCTTCTGTGATGTTAGGGTGCGCGCAGTGGAGTCGGAGTGGCGAGTGCTGTCGCATAATTGTGGAACAGTGGAATTTGTGGCTGCCCAGGACTTTTCTAAAACTCCTCACTGTCACCCATACACTGCGCTAAAATGATGTATTTAGCTGTCAAAATCCGAAACATTTCGTGGGGGGAGAAATCGTCAGACATCCATTATTTTGTTATTCAGCACCCCTGGTCAAAAATAGGTTCCCGTGCGCCTGAAGAGATGTTAGCTACATAAGGGAAGTAAGAACACCCTACTGTATGAACTGCAGGCTTACTCAATTAGTTTTTCAACCAGGTTTTGGTTTTAGTTACATGGTATTATTTCTTTTGCATTTCTTTTGCATTATTTCGCCGTTTTGTCATTGTCGTGAAGTTGCCAGACATACAAGTTTTAGTGCATCAGTGAGCTTTAGAGTTTAGTGTTTTATTCTAATAGTCTATCAGTTGTACTGTATGTAGTTAATCTGCTGTTTTCATTGATTTTCATATGGTAATGCACTTTAAATAAACCTTCATCTGACTTGACTGAGCTGCTGATAGGTGAAACTCAGTTTTGGTACCAGGTGCTTTTCTCTATTTTGTTTTCCACTGCAGGAAATATCCCCTTAATGTAGGCAATATTCTCAGCTGATCACCATAGTGAAGCTGCGTGAAACTGCCGTGACATTATCTTCAACGTGACACCTTTCATCAGCAATGATGTCTGAAAATGTCAAACTATTCCTTGAAAGAAGGGCAGGGTAAATCTCCTAAACCTAATATGCATGCTAAGATATACAGATTAGTAAATTAATGGACATTAGAAAATGGAAAACTTTATTCATTTTACTAGCAGTGTTTGATTGTGTGCCCATGTCTTGGCACAATTTCTGTAAATTTGCTTGTACACTCACAAACATCTGACAGCTTTAAAATGTATCTATTCTGTCAGCTGTTTCAATAGTGTTTGTTTTTGAGTCTCAGATTTAAGACACAGTAGTGTGTTATGCACCCACAGGATATGTCCTTGCTTTTTATGATGTGTTGATATGCTGTTATGTTGTGTATACAGTAAAGCTATATCTGAATCTTAATCATCTGTAGCCTTTTACAGCATGTGACACAGCATTTTGGTCATTCATTGTTGCTCTGTTGACTGTAAAAATCTATATAGGCTACACATGGTTCTCATGTATTTGTTTAATTGTCTATTGTGTCCCTATAAACACCTGGAGCTCATCCATCAGATTCATCCTGGGATTAACCCTGACCTAGAAAGGAAAGACACATCACCACTTATTTTTGGCCGTACTAAAATGTTGTACTTTCTATTAACATGCATTGTGCAATATTGTATTGTAATCATTTGTAATAAATTGTGAACTCCAGTTGTAAATGTACCCAACGTGCACTCAAATCAGCAAATGAAACAGGTGGCTGGCGGCTCGGGTGGTAACACACTTGAAATGTTAAGATATTCATGAATAGGGAATAAATGAGATGAGCCATTTAACATCTGTTTTAAAAGATGCAAAACTCAGGAGGAAGTGGCATGTTTAGCAAATCTGTGTTTTGGCAAGGGAAAGATGGATTAAATCTCTGTTTGTTAACACACAGTTTCCAGGTGTAAATATAATCCAAATAAATCCTGTTTAAAAATCCTGCAGAGGGAAATGGGGTTAAGAAACAGCATTTCTACTTCTACTTAAAGGGGTTTTAATATCACAGAAGTTAGAAGGAAAATTAGGTAACTTTGCTGGGTGACTTGCTGGATTCTTGACCTGGTTCTACTAAGCTTCAATCCATCTATCTGTGTGATGCCAGCAAATGACTGATATCCCACCAGCACAGTGACATTTAACCTCCCTCCCTCTCTCTTTTTATCTCTCCCAAACTATCTTCATGTGCTCTCTCACTGCCTCTCTCCTCTCTGGTTCACCCTCTCTTTTACAGTATGTAGGACATTGCGTGGATATAGATAGATATTTTCAGTGTCTTGGTCCCCAGGAAATTTCACTGGGAAACTTCCAAAGAACAGATCGCCCCACTTTCCTGACACTAAACTGGAACGGCCAATTTCCTTCCCTCCTTGTTTGACATCTACACACAAAATGGCACTCTGATGCACACAAATGGACACAAATGGACACAAACCTCCTGTACAACCTGTTTGTGTGTGTGTGTGTGTGTGTGTGTGTGTGTGTGTGTGTGTGTGTGTGTGTGTGTGTGTGTGTGTGTGTGTATGTGTGTGTGTGTGTGTGTGTGAGTGTGTGCGCGCAAGGATTCTCATCACAACCGCAATCCTCCTTCAACCTGTGCATACAGATGGATAAAGGCTAATAATGTGTGTAAACTTTGATCCTCCAGCACTAAGGCGTCCACACGGGGGCTGTACGGCACAGAAAATGTCAATCTAAGCTGCAAGGACCCAGGGGATCTTGAGCAAAGGAGAACGAAGCCACATGTTCTACGCACGTTCTGATGTAACCATCCCTTGTGCCAATAAACTAGGGTGAGCACCAGTTAAGAAACCTGGTTTGAGTTTAAGAGGAAAGGACGGGGTGAATAACAGCGTCACTTGTGTTCTCATCATGGAAATTTCGCAGAATTAGGCCCAGGACAACTGTAAAAGACGACCAGCACATTTTGTGTCCCAGAATCCTCCTTCTGTGCAGCCTACACTCACCCATCTTATCATATCTAAACACAGCATGCCAACAGGATCACAAACAGCCATGCTAGCAGCTCTGTGAGACTATTTTTACAGCAGTGATTTGAGCTAAATGCTAACGTCAGCATGTTAACAATGATAATGCTAACACACTGATGCTAAGCAGGTATAATGTTTAACATGTTCCCGATCTTAGTTTAATGGTTTAGCCTGATAACATTTGTTAAAGCAACACTAAAGAACTTTTCCCGTGTCGGTCCCCCTACAGGTTGGAAGCGGAATTGTCCATTACATTACAAGTTTGCCAGATCGGGTAGCGGTTCTGTAGTTCGAATGAGACATAATGAGACATTACGACAGCGGTAATGGACAATTCCGCTTCCAACCTGTAGGGGGACCGAAGCGGGAAAAATTCTTTAGTGTTGCTTTAACTGAAAGGGCACTCAGAGAGCGCAGACCTCCGCCAAGGCATGCACTGTCATCTCGCAATGTTAACCTTTCAACTTGAGGGGGTGTTCACATGAATTTATCCAGTCGAAAACAAATTTTTCCGATTATCACAACCCCACATGAATACAGCACAAATGCCATCTCACAGTGTGAACTAAAGTGAAGAATTTGGATCCACTGAAAAATGTAATGGGGTCTTCCCTGGCCAATGCTACAAACATCCACCCAAGTTTCATGAAAAGTTGGGCCAGTAGTTTTCCGTAATTCTGCTGACAAACAGACAAACAAACAAACAAAACACACGGAAAAAATAACCTCCTTGGTGGAGGTATTTAGCACTAAAATGAAAGTATAGCTGATTATAATGTCATTAATTTAAAAGGTTAAAAGGTATTTGATCATAAACCAAATCATAGGACCAAAATTCAGACCTGAAGATGGTGCTACAGATGATGTTAAGGTATCACCAAATTTGTTACATTTAGAATTCATCATCTGGCAACGATGAATGTCAAATTTTGTGCCAATCCATCGAGTGGAGTGACAAATTTAAACGGTTGGTGGTGCTGCTAAAAGAAACAGAAGTTACTAGGATTCATCTTCTGGGCACCATGTACAAAATCTTGTAGTTTTGGAGATATCTCGAGCTGGACTAAAGTGATGGACAGAGCGACTTTAGCCTTCATAAAAACCATAATGTAAAACCTCCTACTTTCAAACATCCTACTCTGGGACTATAAAGTTACTTTGCCCATATTGTAATGGGGAATGTAAGAAAACATTCCAAAACTCTCCAACTGCAAACCACCCACCAACACATTCACGCTTACAAGAAATCAAAAAGCCTTCACACCGACAATAAGCCCAAAGACATCTACCCAATTCTACCTCTCTGATTTTTGAGCATCAAAAGAGATGGTACTATAGTACAGGAAGAGGATTTAAAGACATGTTGCAGAATAGCAATGAAACTAATTCCCGGCGGGCTTCCCATATATAGACAACAGTGGATTATAGTGAAGATTTGAGTGGGTGTATGAAGCTACATAAAGACCCAAGAAAGAAAGATCTCTTGAATGAGCTCTTCCTGAGGGGTAAGAGTGACCTCGTAGTTAATTTCCCTGTGGTTCAAAATGGTGTTTATCTCAGGCTACCAAACCTTGCCTCACAACACTGTGACTAATAGGGTATATTATCTGGTAAAATCATGTTTTCCAGAGTATTAGGCTCAGTTTTAATAAATGTTAGCTGTAAGCAGCACCAGTCAAATCTGAAAAATGATCATCAGCACTAGTAATTTCAAAAGATTTATCTTTCTTACCTGACTCAAGGCTTTCTATTCTCTCCCCCTTTTGTGGACTGCATAGGTCACCTACAATAATAATTTGTATACAAATGTTACTACAAGGTTGCTGATGTCCCTTGAGCTAGAGGATAGCTCATTTGCTTAGCTATTGATCAAACAAAGGTCGAGTTCTTTACAAGGAACTGTCAAATCTTGACAAATAGCAACAAGCTACAAATCTTCTTTTGGAGAGCTTTGGCAGTAATAGTGTAGCATACTGTAAAGAATATTCTAGTTTTGTTTTAAACCTTAAGAGCTAAAATGGTTTATCGGTGTTTTAAGCCCCCAAAGTCTCCTTCCAGGCAGCGCTGCACTAGGATTAGGCAATGGTTAGGGTTAGGGTTAAGGTTAGGGTTAGGTGTCTTGAAGTCAACGGTCACAGCGCTGCCTGGAAGGAGACGTTGGGGGCTTAAAACACCATCAAGTGCTAAAATGTCACTGAATGCACTGAACCTAGAAATCTTCAGTTATTCCAAAAGTGGTGCATCTACACTGCATTTCCCAGTGACAGAGGGAAATGTAAAGAAGCCACAGTGTTTGTTAAAGCTTCTCTATTCTCCACAGAAGAGACAAAGACAGTCAATCAAATAGCCTGCTAATTAATCAACTTTATTAGTCATCGCCACTAGATCTCAGCGGGATGCATATAATCTGTACTTGTTTTCTGTTAGCAGCTACATATGCTGCTTGTTTCAGAGAGCTGAGTATAATAATATAATTCACACAGACTCATCTATCTTGTCTGGGTGAAGCGCTGAAGTGGTTCAGCTCAGAGTGGCCAGACCCACTTGCTTCTATCTAGGGCCGTACTGAGGGCCAAGTTGGGGCTATTAGTTGGCAGTGCATGGGGCGCTAATGAATAAATAAGCCACAATGGGAGTAGCTGTAGGGGAGGAGACTGCCTGAACATACGAGGGGCTGTGAAATATTAAAGGTGGATGCTGTTTCACGGCTGCAGGCACCAAATAGGAGCCTCCCTTTTTGTTTTCTACAGGCCAACAGGAAGCAAATCACCCATCCAACTACACGTGTCTCACTGGTTCACATTCACAAGAGCCTGATGGATTTCTATTTTGCTTCTCTCTTTAGAACAACATAGTTTGAAGTCCTGTCAGCGTAGCAATGCAAGTTTTGATCTCGATCCACTGGGAGTTGACCAAAGCTGGGATCGTAATGAGCATGCAACTCTGACAATATATATATATATATACATATATGGTGGTTGGTATTAAGCACCTTGAACCAGGAGACATGATGAGAGCAGTGATTTATACTCACTCATACACTGTAATGAGGTAAAAAGAGCAGAGGGCCAAACACTGGACAAAGCTGTCGTGGTTTGAGAAAGCATTGTTTGACGAAGGGAAGAGGAGTTTTTTTTTTTTTAGCTCCCTGCGGTTCAGCAGCGGCTGAATCAGCACTTCTTCCAGGAGGGTCTGTGGTTTCACATTTCAAGGCTTTTGAATGGAAAATCCATTTCCTCAGACAGATACAGCATCCCAAATAGACACATCACTTAAACACTTATTTCCCCCACTCTATACTTAGCCGTTTCTCAGGATGGGATTCTTCAATACAGACTAAACAAATGCCAGTTCATCATCAACAGTGAGTTAACAATAAAAAATCAATATCAACTCAGATTTGGCACAACTTAGCTACACATTTCTACTCTTTTCTCATAAATTACATTCACATGGAATTGTGGAAAGTAACTAAGTACATTTACTCAAATACTGAATTTAATTAAAACTTTAAGTTAATTGTGTTTTACTTGAGTATTTCTATTTTATGCTACTTTATACTTACACGTACACTAAATGCCTTAAAGAGGCAAATATTGTACTTTTTACTCCACTACATTTATGTGGCAGCTGTAGTTAATGGTTACGATTTTGGAATGGTATACGATTTTTCATAAATTCGTTAAATTCAGTATTCTTACTGCAGTGACTGATTTTTAGGACATAATTATATACAGAAATGTTTTGTGCCCAACAGCATATCAATGTACGTATATAGAGTAGGTAAAAATAAAATCCACCTCAATCACAACAAAAGTAAAAGGCTACTTACACAAATATATATATATATATATATATATATATATATATATATATATATATATATATATATATATATATTACAACACCATCAAAGAGGCCATTTTCTGCAAAACAAGTACTTTTACCTTTGATACTTTAAGTACATTTGGCTGATAATTGCAACAACTGTTTATCTACTTGGAATTGCTACTTTTACTTAAGGAAAATATCTTAGTTCTTCCTCCTTGACTGATCACAGAAAAGGCACGTGTTATGGGACAGCACAATCTTCATTTCCTCCCATCCCTGCTCTCTTGTGCAAAAACAGGTTCACCACCTTGTCCTTCATTTTAATAATCCACTGGGACTCTGCCACTTTTGATGTGCGACTGTCATCTGTGTTTCTTATTATCTGCCCTAAAAGTGACAGATAAGTAACAAAAGAAGCAGAGGAGCCAAACGACTGTGAGCCACAGATCAGACTTCACAAACTCCAACCACAGAGGGGAAAGCCATCACATGTTCACTGTTTTAATCTAAACTATGTAGGCCAATCAATGTCTCCTTTTGCTACTATCCATGCATTCCTTCCTCCATTTCCAGCTTTTGTCTACTTGTTCTTCTCTCTCTCTCTTCTGCTCATTCTCCTCCTATAGTTAGGGCCGACAATCTTAACAACCTTCGAATCATCAGCATCACTTCTTTCTGTTCTCCTCCTCTGATAAAACACTTGATCTTTGCCGAGATCAGAGTAGGACATGTGTTGTATAGTGTGCAAATGTATGCATGCTGTAAGTCTGAGCATGCTATCGTGAATGTGTATGGGTGTGTGTCTGTGCCCATGTCACCATCAGATCCTCCCCCCTCTGTCGGCTAATTTCACATCCAGCACTGCCTATGAGGGAACTCACACTGTCAGATGTCCAGGCGAGCTGGCAGGATGCTGTATCTCATATATCACCACCATTCACGCAGCCACGGCCCCTTCCACTGTTACTATAAATTCTGCCAGCTGTGCTTCCATTATTAATGCAGCAAGACTCCCAAACCTTCCCTGGCCCGAACATCGCCGATTCATCATCTCCCATAAACTTTAACACACCCACTGCTGCCTACTGCTGGTGCAAGGTGACACAGATAAGCAGGCAGATAACCACACCAACACACACGTCTGTCCGTGACAAGTTCATTGTTGGAGGAGGAGGCAGGCAGAGAGGGAGAATCATCATGAAAAACCAAAAATAACACATTGCATCTTGATGAAAGATCAGTTACTGTTTAAAAAAGACTTTAGTTCAATATGGAGTACTGTAGCTCAGTGGAGGTAAATTGACCTATGTTCTTGCTTTTGCTCTATCTTCTTTTTAGTAACAAATTGAGATAATATACTGGTATTTAATGAGGTTGCAGGGAGAGAAATAGAGAGGGAGAGGAACACATAAACAGTCTGTAATGTCAAAGCAAATCATTACATTAGAAATGTAGAGTCAAAAGCTAAACCACGCAGAATGCATTTTCCATCAGCTGAAGTTTTTTTCTTACTCAGTTACGAAGACAAAGAGATGTACCTGACACTTTACAATCATGAAGTAGCAAACTGACACCAATTTGAGTTTGCACAAAGCACCAAGTCACAAGCAGTGACAGTAACGTCAGCAGAAATATCAAGAACACCACAAAGATCCTGGAATGAACTGACAAGCTTTTCGACATTCATTTTAACATATGGATGAATTAAACTACTGAATGATAACTGAAACATCATGGAACTTAAATATCTAAAATTATAATATGTATTAACTGATATGAAGCAGGACAGCTTGATTTACTAGAATCTTCATAAATATATATTTGAAAGTGCATTATGCATTGTCAAACAAGATCACATACAAACCAAAAAATTATTTGACTTCAATATATGGCACAATGCCTTCTACAGTTTACACAGATCTTACACGTTTCACTGTTTGGTTGAATCAAATGTGCCCCTCACAGATGAAAGAAGATGAAACACTCGCTTTGGTTGGATTCTCTTTGATGGCTGCTCACGATATCAGGCTGTAATGCTGCTCTCAACGCTTATGGGAATAACTGTGAGAACAAATCCTGGATTTCCAGCAAAAAACATGGAAGTGTTTATGTGTTTCAACTCATTTGACGTCAAAAAAAAGAATTAAAATGTAGGTTTTTTGGCGACTTTGTTGGTGAAACATTGGAATCAACTTTATACAGCAAATTAATCATTGCATCACAAATCCACCTGCCATAACATTTATAAATCATAAAATCAAAGTAAAAAGTAAAGATCAAAGACTAATGCTCTTAAAAGCTAACAGTATGAATTGCCAATCCTTAAATATCCAAGTTGTATTTACCACCTGAAAGCTGAACAGTGCTTTCAAGTATGAAGCTCATATCTACTGTCTTTCCCACAGGACCTGAAAGCAGCATTATATCCTGTGACTGATGCTTATGCTGCTGCCTTCAATTGTGCACAAACACACAAACGCACACTTACACAAACACATTGATCATCATCCCGGGCCAGCACTGCTCTGCTGCCACCATGCATCTGCTGCTGCTAAAAATAGCAACCCCTCTTTGATGATGCAGCGGTGGCTGTAGGGAACTTAAAAACCCCACTCTACCCCAATTGCACACTTAGCACTAATAAACTGAGAGTGTATTCCCTCTAAACCCCTCCCAATCCCCCAACATCCTCGCCTCTAATTACCATGACTAGAGTCTTTGCAACAGGACAGATGTGATTTGATGATTTGTTTGTGAAGAAACGATGTAGGAGAACGTGAGAGAGCAATAGCATTAGAGATAAATTATAGAGTGTATCTCTATACACTGTATGTGTGCGTGCGTGCGTGCGTGCGTGCGTGCATTCGTGCTGGTAATGGGAGGGGGTATCCCTCTGGGAACCAAAGCCTGGCTGGGCATGGTTTACACAAGGACAGATACAAACAAAAATGATCTCCATCCACACAAGCATTTTAGTGCCGTAGCAGAACTAATCTCCACCCATATTAACACGTCTGACAACGCATATCACATGACCATTCGCTAAGGTGACCAGATTTCTGAGACACAATCCGGGGACATTTTCAGCTCAGAAGCGTAAATACCTCCAAAGCAGGTAATGTTTTTATCTTTGTAAACTTAAAACGGGGACACTGCCCCAGGGGTGTCACTAGACCTAGAGCTGCACTGGGGCACAAGCCCCCCTAGGGGGGTCCATGGGCATGCTCCCCTGTAAGAAAATTTAGTCTATTTTAACGTTTAAATGCCTCAATCTGGTGCACTTTGAAAAGAAATTCAGACAACAAGCAGGAGGTGTTCTATGTGTGGAGTAGTTTTGGAGACATGCCTCTTTGTAATTATGACATATATAAAAAAAAAATTAGGGCAAAAAATACTCCCCCAAATTATGCATATGCCTATTTTTGAAAAGTAAGTGATGTAGTATAACCAGCAGAAGACTAATTATATGTGAGGGAAGTTTAGAGACACAACTCTATTTAATTATTCAAATATTAAATGTTTTTGGCAAAAAAATATTGCCCAAAATTATGAAGATGCTTATTTTTTGAAAGGTAAGTGTTGTAGTACAACCAGCAGGGGGGCTTCTATGTGTGGAGTAGTTTTGGAGACATGACTCTGTAATTTTGACATATTACATTTTTTTGGCAAAAAATATTCCCCAAAATTAGGCATATGCCTATTTTTGAAAAGTAAGTGCTGTAGTACAACTAGCAGGAGACAAGTTATAATTTAGGTAAGTTTGGAGACACTACCTTATTTAATCATTAAATTAATAAATATTTGTGTTGTATCTTTTTTCGGTGTTGTAGTTTGTAGACCGTTCCTAAGCATTCGTCTTACTACTGTCTCACTGCCGGCTACTCTTAGAGACCAATGTTATTTCTCCAGGTTGGAGGACGGCTCGTTTTGATGAAAATGAGTTTGTAGCTCGTTGTTTACCTTACTACGGTAGGAAAGATGCTGCAGAGTAATTGATCCCGGAAGTTCAAATCTGTGAATATCTTTCTAACTTTACCGAAATTGAGCCCTGAGCAGCGCTTGCTCTGGCTGTCTTGAGCCTGCGTGTGTAGGTGCGCGACTATACATTTGGTCAATGTTTTCTTTCTTTTATTCCAATTTCGGGTCTGTCAGTCACAGTGAAAACCGGGGACATTTCCGGGGACAGCTCCAGCCGGAAACCGGGGACTGTCCCCGGAAACCGGGGACGTCTGGTCACCCTACCATTCGCATACACTGGGCATGCGCGTGCCAGTGTAAACAGGAAGCAGTTTGTTTAATGTTACTCTGTGGTTGAAAATCATGGATGTATAAGTTGAAAATAAAGAAAATACTATATATATATAAAATATACTGGAGAAAGAACAACAATGGGGAAAAGTTAGACCAGGGATTTATTTGCTTGAAAGGTAGGCAAGCTTACCTAACCAATAAGACTGACTGACGGGTGTCATCGTTTCTAAAGGTCTCGTTTCTGTCCGTCCAGACTGCAAAGCAACCCCGGAGTTTTTAAAGGAGGTCAGCAGTGTTTCCAAATGTCTCTGTTTTAGGGGCTCGGAAACGCAAGAGTAGTGTGGACGCAAGGCATAAAGATAGCAAAAGATATTTGTTTTTAAACATAGTAGTGTGGATATAGCCTTACAGACATACACAACCAAAACTCCTGAGGTGAACTTTCATATCTGTGTTCTTACGTATACACTGAAAAAACACTGCATCCACCATGATAACTTTTTATAAGTAAGTAATTTGCAGTGTTTCCCTTTATCATTACCATTTAGAGTAATTTTGAAATTGCTTTATGAGTAAAATGTCTGTTCTGCTACTCCATAATTATCTATTATCATGATACAACATAGCACTAAAACGTTGTTTATTTGCAGCTCAGGGAGGACCGTAGCATTAAAAAGTGTTCCGGTGCACACAAAGTGATCGGTTTGTTCTGTTAGTTAGCACCAAAGTTGTATCAATATGTAAAACATTTGGGGCTGATACTGACATAAATACTGAGAGTAATAATATCTGAATATTCTAAGAATTTATTTTTTTGGGGGCTTTTCGGCCTTTAATGGACAGGACAGCTAGGTGAGAAAGCGGGGGAAGACATGCAGGAAATCGTCACAGGTCGGACTTGAACCCTGGACCTCTGCGTCGAGGTATAAAACTCTATGTAAATGTGCGCCAGCTCTACCAACTGAGCCAACCCTGCCACATCAGCTAATATTCTAATTACCCATGCTAGCGACGTAGGTCTATAGAAAGCAATTTCTATAGACCTTTGAACAATTTGTTGTTCAAAGTGAGATAACACCACCAAAAGTCTTGCAACTAACGGCATTCCCATCCGCCTTAGCCGTACATTGTATATAGTGCTAGAGTTTAGATTCTCGGCCCGAGCCCGACCGGACCTCGGGTCGGGCTCGGGCCGTTATTTTCCGCCACATCTTCGGGACGGGCTGGGCCCGGGCCGGACCCTTGATCAAGCAATTTTTTTTTTTTTTTAATCCATTACCTTATTATCCTATTTGGGTGGGGAGAAAGCTATGCCATAATCAGAAATATTATAAATATATATATAGGCTATATAAAAGTAACAAATGTGTACAAAAGTTAGGCTGCAGTTAGAAAATGCAGCACGTGTCATGCGCGGAGTCTCCTCTTGCACGCATCACACCGGGAGCTTGAAGATGTAAAGAAAAAAAGAAAAACAGGAGAATTAACTTTGAGCAAGTGTGGAGGAAAGTCGGAGGTATGGAAGCAGTTTAAAGAAGTCGTGGGCAGTGACAACAATATGTTGTTCATCATTGTTTCTTTTTTTTTACGTTTCTTCATTCGGATCCACTTGCGATCCGTTCCATTCTAAACAAACAGCGCAGTTTACAGGCTTCGTCCTTGTTGCATTATTCTAAACAGATTTCTGTAGTTCAAACAACTCTGAATTGTAGTTGAGAACGTCAGTTATAACGGCCCACGTATTAAAAAATGGTCGGGTTTAAATCGGGCTCGGGCTCATAATTACAGTTAATGTGTCGGGCCGGGCCGGTCTCGGACGCAACGTGCTCGGGCTCGGGCAAGTTCGGGCTTGATTTTTTGGGCCGATCTAAGCTCTATTTAGTGCTGATTACCAATTGTTAGCATGCTAACATGTGAAACTATGATAGTGAACATAGTAAACATTATACCTGCTTAGCATCAGCATGTTAGCATTGTCACTATAAATGTTAGCATGCTGACATTTAGCCCGAAGCACAGCTGTGTAGAGCCTCACAGAGTCGCTAGTATGGCTCGTTTTAACACAAATTACCTTATTGGCCTATATAGGGTAGCACAATGCAGTATATTTTAAAGTAGAACAATAAACTTTACTATCAAAGATGACAGTAACAGTAAATATTTCAGTAAACTTCACTGAATAAAAACATTATGAACTAGAAGGGCACTCGGAGAGCACAGACATCCGCCAAGGCCATGCTCTATCTCGCAATGTTAACAAAGGTAAAAAAAGAAAAAAAAAGAAAAGAGTGTGTATCCGCTCCGTGATTTGGATCAGCTCAAAATATGTAATGGTTTCTTCCTTGGCCCATGCTACATCCTTCCACAAGATTTCATTAACATCAAAAAGATCTGCATCTACCGACACTCCAAGACAATCAAAACAAAACAAATTAATTTAAAAAATAATTTAAAAAGTATTTAAACCTCAGATTACAATGTCTGATGCGTGATTTTGTACACAGCAATTTTAACACTCATACAAACACTCTGAAGCTTACTCCTAAACGTCACCTCCCTTTAAATCAAAGGAGATGTGTTCCATGGCATACAGGCATCAATTTATTACGCATTACGCCAGGTAGAGAAAAAGGTACTGTAATGACGGCGCCCCTGTCTCCCAAACACCCTGACAGCCTATTACGTAACATCAGACAGAACCATCACTTTGGAATGATGAAAGTCACAGACGGTGTAATGATTAATAGAGATGGAGACAGAGCGACTCGCTTAGAGATAGGTTGATAGAGATAAACGACAGAGGAAAAGGAACAAGGAGAAACAAAAGAGAGGACAATGCTGAAGTAGGACAGAGCGCAGGGGAGGCCTGTCTGTCCCAGATCAGTCGTCTACCGCTGGCAAGAGAGAGAGAAGAAATGAGTGAGAAAAAAAGAGAGAAAGGTGTGAGAGAGTAAACGAGATGGCTAAATCTGGAGTTATGAACTACATCCCTACTCTGAGCAATGTAGCAAATACTGAAAAAAAAGTTAAGCCCTTGCATGTGGGCAAATATACCTGGAGAGAGACTGAAAACTATACAGGTGCAAAAACCTCATAGAAAATAAGGCTCTGACAGTAGGACTTTGACAAGTTGTCAGCACTACATAACTGAACAGGGATAATCAGTCCAAAAGACATAACATTTACCTCCTTTCCATCCCTCCCCTGTGAAAGAGAAAAACATGACTTGAATTATTTCCGGTTAATCAACATGTATCTTCGTCAAGGCCTGTTTTTTCACTGCCATACAGCTAGGCTCTGCCTTAGTGCTGATACATTTTCCCAAGCTTTGTTGAAGTGAATGTCAACTGGTGGAAATGTCAACTCTGTGCAGTGTCCTCAAGTGTGGCGTTTCAAATTAATGGTATTTCCCTGCTGACGGTAAGCTGATTGTTAATTCATCTGCTCGGGTGGCAAATCATGGCTGTTTGCTGAAACAACATCTGAAGTACAAACGACATGACAGTTAATGAACACTAAACAGCAGCTGCATCGGCCTGTTGAACCAGATCAACTCGACCTCCACAGGCCAAATTAATTGAGCTCCCAGGGATTCAATCAGAACAGAACTGGATTAAACTGGACCGAACCTCTGAACTCCCTCACACTGACAGACTACAGTCTGATGCTGAGTTTTGTCTGTTTCTCCCATCATTCAAAGGCAGCTAACATATAGTATAAATCTGACAAGCCTGAGGACTAGCTACACTGAACATCTCAGTGTCATACTTGTTTGACAGTGAAGGAATAGCTTTTATCAAACTAAGTAATTCATGGACAGGTTGCCTATTGATGAGGCAAGCAGCCTTATAAGATATAATGTTGTAGCTGTAGATTATTGCTGGACTGCAAAAATGGTGCAGGAAAGGGACTTCTAACAGGAGTTAGCCTGTAGCTAAGAACAAGGTGACAACAACTAGGCCCATATATAAAGAAACACAACAATAACTGTTTTAACTCTTTAAAAGTAAGTGCAACATTTAGAGGCAAACAATGTTGGTATTGACCTCCATCACAAAGTAGTCCCATTTCTGTGGTCAGTAGCATATTTTAGCGAAAATTAAATTAAAAATAAATTAATACAAAAGCCAGACAAGTAAATCATGAAAACACCTGTTATAGTGATTAGGTGGACATGCATTCCAGCCTCCATCACCCACGTCTGCCTTAGAAACTGCAGAATGGTCAAACAAATGTGAAACTGATTGCACGGCTTTTATCCAACATGTGCAATGTAATGTGTTTAGCAGATTTTTTATGTATGAGTGAGTGAAGTGCCACTGAAACTGATCTATGGAGAGCTGGTGGCAATAAGTTAGCATGTAGCAACTGCTCCAACATTTTGATGAGTGTGTTTGAACTTAGAGCACCACTCAAAGCAAAGTCATGTATCTGTTGCACATCAATGCTTAACAGAATAATCACTACACATCATCAAAAGCACTTCACTGTTACAGTATACAGCAATACAGACTATATGCTTCTCCAAATCCACCATTAATGAACTGATGGTGGTGTTAGAAGTTTTTACTATTACAAATTGCCCTCAGATCACATACTGTACAGAGCATTAATTGCATGTGCGTTTGTGTAAGTTACTATGACTGTGTGTGTGGGAGATCTGCCCACCGTATGCCATTGTCCAAGCCTCTGTGAAACCAAAACTGAACGCACAGCCACGTCTCTTGCGCTCAAACGCCTCCGACAACAACTGATTTGCAGTATAACTTTCAATTCTGCTACATTATGCTGAAATTCTCCTCGCCGCTCTTGGCAACAGTCTGCAACACTTAAGTAGTTTGTGTGTAATTATGTGTGCCCTGTAAAGTGACCTGCCATCACCTTCATGGGGGCTGTGTTCAGTAGAGACAAAGGCATCTATAGATAGACCAAACTCAGGTGGAGAGATAATGAAAGGGGCAAACTAAACACATGTTCCCTACTGGCAGGGTGACCCTTTTCTTGTAGAAGAAGCCGCTCGAGTGAGAAGACAGCAGTTTGAACATCCACTATCAAATTAATCTGCTGTTTAATGCATGGCAAAACACTTACTATAGCATTATTCCACACAATTTTAATGCTAAGGGGCCTCTGTGTCCATGTTCATCCATGCATACCCTGCCTTACACGCTACAGTTAATGTCAGGGTAGCCAAAGTGTGATTAACTGGGTGATTTTATGCACTGGTTAGCCTTTTCATGTGAGCACTGAGCTGTACACAAGATCTTCAGCAACTTTTGGCATGCATGAAAATGTATGTGGGAGGGATTATCAGTTTGACACAACAATAAATCCAAGAGCTGACAAGTAGCATCTCTTATACATCTACCTATATCTGTTTTTATTGATGGTGCCACATACATTGTCTGATTCCCTGTCTTGTCTTTGCCTCATCTACAAATCTGTGTCCCTTCACTGCTGCCTCCTCCTCTTTTTATTCTCCCACTTGCTTTCTTGTACCCTCTTCTTCTGTCTCTCTGTAAAGCTGGGAAAGAGTATTCATCTGCTGGCATCAAGGAGGAATCCACTGCCAAATACTGTTTGGTTTGCCTTCCTTGTGTCTGTGCATACCTCATCCAATCCATTCGGTTTTCTCATTTCATTTTATTTGCATTTCAAGTGTTTATTTTGTGCAACTGCTGTACAGTATATCCTCATTTAAAACTAGGATAGTACAGCCATGTAAGATAGAAGTTATTGTGTTACATCAATATGCTAAACTTGAACATGCAAACCTCCTCCCACCCCCTGCAGCACACACACATACATCCTGTGGACTCCAACACTATCCCTCCACAAACATGAAATCGTATTCTCCTTTGCTTTGCCATGCACCCCCCTCCATCTCCATGCATGTCTCCTTGAGAGAAGAGAAAACGGAAAGGCAGAAAAGAAAAGAAACATTCTTACTGTCTTCTACAATCCCTGATGAAATACAGAATTCCCCTCTGGAAAAAAAAGGGACAGAAGTACGAAAAAGAGGAGGGGGAGCCCAGTGGTTGCCAGTTGCAGAGGAATAAGGAGTGAGGAGGGGCGAGCAGGAAGATGATGAAGAAGACTGTGGTTAAAGGGGGGAAAAATAGAAAGGAAAGACAATCACTGCTGCAACAATGAAGACCCTCCTCCTCCACAGCCGCCGCCGCCACGAGATATTACAAGATGTCCAGCGTGCCGCTGTACGCTGAGGGATGGAGCATTATCCTCGGCTCCCAGCCCGTCCTCCACCAGCAACAGCTCTGTAGTAACGCTTCTATCCGCTCGGTCCGGCAATCTCCCCATCCCTCGCTCGCTATCCTCCCCTCCTCCCTTCCTTCAGCATGTTCAGAGTCTCTCTCTCTCTCCTTGTACCAGTTAGTTGGTTTCTCTGCCTCACCCCCCTCCCATACCTGTCTCTCTCTCTCATGTCCCCCCTCCTCCCTCCATCGCTCTCTCCTCCATCATTACCCGGATACAGAGCACACCCCTCCCTTCATCTCTTTCTTTCTCTCTCTGTCTTTGATGTTTTGGAGTTAGACTCTAAGCTGTAAAAAAAAAAAATCTCTTTTTTTTCTTCTCAGTCTCACAGAACTGAAAGCACTATAGAACACAGTGGGATCTACCCGACGGTGCAGAGATACACACACCAAACATGCACACACACATAAAAGATGATCCAATAATTACCACGCAATATCAACAACAAAACCATACACATCAATTAAAGCATATTTCTAATTTTTAATGGATTCCTTCCATAATCCAACAATTATATCCAAATCAAAGATACAGAACAGCACAATCTGCAGCAGTGTAGCCAACGTGTATTCTCTCTCTCACACACAGAAATATGAATTAGGAATGAAAGAGATGTGTATAAGAGGATGAGGGAAGCCACTGCTGCAATGCCTATTACCATACGTAAAGGGGGGTGAGGGAGGAGAGGACTGTGGGTGGAGAGGGAGCCTTGTACTGACGAGCTGAACTGAATAGCAAGTAAAAATCAACTCCATTATACCAACCAGGGATGAGTAAAGCATGTCAAACTCGCCGCATGGCTTTGATGAGCTAACACCACCTTAATAGTTTGGGAGAAGGAGAAGGCATGGGGTCACCATGCTTGTGTATATAGTAACAATGATCACAGAGAAAACAGATGGGTTTTTTTTTTAAAGATTATTTTTAGGGCATTTTTAGGCCTTTATTTCCACAGGACAGATAAAGACATGAAAGGAGAGAGAGAGGGAGAATGACAAGCAGCAAAGGGCCACAGGTCAGAGACGAACCTGCGGCCGCTGCGTCGAGGAGTAAACCTCTACATATATATGTGCGTGTGTGCCTGCTTTACCAACTGAGCTAACCCAGCCTTGCTGAGGGTGATAACTATAACGTCTGTGCTTGCTTGCTTGACACTCTGTTAGTCAGAAGCTCTTGTGGATATTAAAGTGAAATCCCAGAGCCCCAGACCTACCCAAAAACCATCTGCTGGGTAAATTCCCCAGGCGGAAAACTGTCTGGTTACAGTTGATGTTGACGAGTGCTATGCTGCATGTCAAATGTTGATGAAATGTAACTGGTTCAAAATCCAGTGATAAATCTAAGAGGGCAAGCTCTCTGGCATGAGGCTGTTTCCCACTGTTACAGTATGGAAAATTATTATTACACTATGAAAAATGTCTTCTTTATTATAAAACCTTTTTGGATTCATTTTCCATCTCAGTGTGCATTCTGATAAGCATTTCTTATACATATTGCCTCATTTAAAGTACATCCTAAATAATTTATGTGGTTTTTATTCTGCTTAAATATTATCCAGAATTGTGCTGCAATTTAATCTTGCAGTTCATCATATAACTGTGAGATAGTAGTTACTTTTCTTCCTGTTTATGGATTCTTCTCTCTTCTCAAGAAACAATATTTCTAGTAAATCTAGTAAATCTCATACGCTGTTTTATTTGTTTTTGCACCATTGTGTCATGTTTTCCATTTTCCTGACAAAGACCCTGTTGGGTTGAAATGCTGCCTTTTAGTCCAATAAACTTGCACAAGCTATAATTCAGTGGGCTGATATCATTAGTACTGGAGCTAACAATTATCGTTAATAATTAATCTGACAATTATTTTCCCTATTTTTGTTATTGGTGCAATAGAACATTCCAAAAAGACATAGGACAATTGGACAGTGTTAAAACATAGAGACATGAAGACAAGCACAGTACAGTTTAATGATGATTCATGACAAAGAGGATAAGAGACAAGGTAGGGAGGATAATAGCTTAGTAATACTAATAATAATACAAATGATGATGAAAACGGAGGATGTGGGTGATTTTAGTCTTGTGGGGTTGTAAATTGACCATGTAAGTCCACTGGCCAGCATCGATTTATCGATCAATTGTTTGGTCGATGAAACATTAAAAACCTGTCTATCAGTGTCCGAGAGCCCAAAGTGTTGTGTGTCATGAAGTGCATAACTTTATCCGTAAACATATTCAATTTATAGAAAAAAAACAGCAGCAATATCACAATCAAAATGCATTTTTGCTTGAAAAATCATTGGAATGGTTAATTGATTATGAAAAAAGTCGCAGAATCATTTTCTCTCTGAATCTGCCATCCTGCACCTGGATTACATTTAACATTAGATGTGCTCACAAATACTATACTACATATTTCACATGATTAACAATGAAGCAAATGCCATGCCATGGCATCATATCTCAGGCATGGCAAGGCGGTCTGTGCTTCAACTCAAAGGTCACAGTGACAGGCAAACCCTGACATCTCGGCTCTTGAAAGTGGCATTAATAACTATAAATATCACCATCCTTCACTCTATTTTCTCTCATTGACATTACATCCATTAGGTCCAAGCTGGGCGTTTAGAAACTGATGTGAATGAACCTCGTACAGTGGGGGCTGTCCACCTCTTCACTCAGCCGGTGACTCATGTAGAGGTAATTTTCTCACACTGTATTAAATGTATTAAACCATCTGATGTATTGGTTTCTATAAATTAGGTTTGCATTGATTAGTCAGCCTGCATCTGCCAGCACTGCTTCTTTGACTGATTGAGTATGTATCGGAGGGTGTGTTTAACTGCTTTTGTTCATCAGGCTCAAGCAGGACCAACAGTAGTAATTGGATGAGAGTAAACAAGCAGTAAGCTGAAAAGGATTGCTGTGCTTCATCAAAAACCACACAAGAAACTGTGGTGTGTATAAGGAAACGGGGGAGTCGCCTTAATAGCAGACAGTCAGACTTAATAAAGAAAGATAGCCATAATAATGACAAGAGCAATATCCCTGCTTGTGTAGCTGACATATTTATTCAGGCCCCTATGTCAGACAGACAGGGTTTTGTTACAGTCATAATTTACACTAATGCACCTCAGCCAGTAGCCAGTCATTTGAAGCCTCTGTCACCTGGGAAATAATGTGCAATGCCTGTACACCTTTCTAAAGCTCTCCCCCCAGCCTATAAGCTTGTTTCTCAGGGTTACAGACTGTTTGTGTCCCTTCACCACAAGTGCAACTGCTCTACTGCTGATGATGGTGGTTCAAACACTACAGAACAAAAAGCAACAGCAACTCAACACAGTCAGCTATTTCACAGGGCTACTGCTTCCGTGCAACACTCATATGACAGATCATAATCCCCAGAGTCCTGAACATGGGGATCATGGAGTCATGTGGCTACATACATGCTTGTAGTTGGGGTAAAATAGATTTGTGATGTACACAAGACGAGGAGTGAGTGAGGGGACGTCTTAATGAATATCAAAAATGTGGAAAACTAACTAAAGAGTTAAAATGGTTGGAAAATAAATCATGCGGCATAAAATGGAATTCTACTGTATTTTGTATATAGCAATGCTGCATGGAGTATACAAGGTTAAAAGCAGTGGTGGACAGTGGCTAAACATTTACTCTAGAAGTGTACTGAAGTACAATTCTTAAGGTACTTGTACTTTACTTGATTATTTCCATTTCATGCTACTGCATATTTCTACACCACTACATTTCAGAGAAAAATATTCTTTTTATTCCAATACATTTATCTGACAGCTGTTACCAAGCTTTTACTTCGAGGAAACATATAAGATTACAAAATAGCATATAAAAACAGTATTTCTGGAGCTTGTACTGTTTTTTTCTTTTTCTTCTTTTCCTTCTTATTAATCATCTCATGACCCCTCAGATGTATCTTGTAACCCCTACGTTGGGAACCACTGGACTAAACTGTATGTAAGTAATTAAGCTCCACATTGGCCAGCTACAACAGTGAAATGCTGCACACACAATGTAGCGTCACTTTTCATAACTTATTAATGTAAAATATAATACTTGATCACAACTGTTCACAGGGGACCTTTACTGTAGAACCAGTACTTGGTTCTAAGTGGTTCTTCCACCACCACTCAAAAGGAGATACAACTGAAGGAGTCTTGTGCTGTTGTCTTGTGATTTGGTGAGTGCTGCAAGCAAAGTAAATTCAATGTTAATAGTCGCATAAATCTAAGCAAATAAACCTGTGTACTCTGTTTTGACAGCTGAAAACACTAGGTTTTAACAATGTCACATTGTTATCTCCTGTTTTTTTCTGTCCCTTTAACTGTACCATCTCCAAGACTCCCTCTCCCTCGCTATTATAAGGAATAATCTCTCCCTCCCTTCCCATCCTCATTATGAGAAAACTGTTATACTTGGCAACAGAATTAACTGCTCGGCTGCTACTGAGAGCTAGAAAGAAAAGCAGAAGTGGGTCAAGTGCTGCAGGAGAGGAGGGGAAAATTGCTGAAAAACACTGGTTGTGTAGGATGAAAGCACAGGTAGAGAGGGAGGAGGTAAAGGCTCAGCACTACACCAGGAGGACGGATGCTCGCGCCAAGCTTTGAAATCAACCAGAAGAATACATTAGAGCAGGAGGAGAATGAAGATGAACCAAAACAGAAAATCTTAACTGACAGTAAACAACTTTCTGACTGTAGCGTATAACAATGATGTAAAGATTATAACATATTCTTCTGCTGTGGTGGACTCAACACATAAAAAATTGTAAATGTTTCATCTAAATGTCTTTAACAGTGGCAAACGTACTCTGTCACAAGCAAAAGCCTGAAAGTACTAAAAGTAAAAGTACTCATTATGCAGAATGCAGAATGGCCCATTTCAGAATCATATATTATTGGATAATACCGATGGATGAACCAGAAACTTATGTAGTGGAGTAGTATAAAGTAGCTTTAAATGTAATTACTCAACTACTTACTTACTCAAGTAAAGTACAAGTTCCTCAAAATTGTACTTAAGTACAGCAGTCGAGTAAATGTACTTTGTTACTTTCCACCACTGCTATTTAATATTTCTTTTTTTTTTTGTTTAACACAAGCAATTTGAAGATGTTACCTTGGGCTTCAGTGAAATAAATGGCATGTTTCACTATTGTGCAACATTTTACACCAAATGATTAATAGATTAATCAAAAATGAAAATCAGAATATTATTCGATAATGAAATAATAATTATTGAAGCCCTAATTTGAAAACAATGATGATAGAGTAAATTGTTTGATTATGAGGGACACAATTAAAGAAAGGTATGTCAATCGATTTATGCAGATATAGGAATGGCATAATATGGTCCAGCCTTGAGAAGTAGTAAAATGGACTGGATGTCTTAACCAATCAAATATAAGTGATTACATAGATGATCAATCAAATTAACAAGAGTATTGTAAAATTGCAGACATAATGTAACCACAATTTGTGGTCTTTTGAAACGTAGTATTAAAAAGAGAGCCAAAGACAGAAAATACAAAAAGAATTAAGTTTCTTTAATGATATAGGCTACATTTGTACATTTCTACAGCAGAGTTTCAGTAAGACTAACTGCCAATTAGAAAAAAAGACAGAGACAGTTTTACCTGTAACAACTGAACAATTGGATAACATGTCAAAGGCTGTGAAATTAAATACTCAATGTAAATATTCAGTTCAGTATTTTGTCCCATTAAATAATGATAAAAAAAAAACATTTTAATAGTTTGAACAATCAATGTGAAATATAAATTACATTAAAGCACCATTTCAAGGATGAGGATATTAAAATAAATAATTGGCCTTTCCATATCAAGACAGTACATTTTCATGGTAATAATGTAAGGTTGTGCAGTCACACTGAAAACTCCTGCCCACTGATGTCCAATGGGTTCAACATACAGTACATCATAACATGAGGGGAATGCTCGCGTGACTTCCACAATCGACAGCAAATACATTTGCTCACTATATAAACACCTATAACTGTGTTGCTCCATCAGCCACAACAAAATAACAGTAGCTATTGCAGGTGATGCATAACTTATCCTTCTGTACTTTCTGTATAACAATTAACTTTTTTTGAAAAACAATAACACTAAATAAATGACAAAAGTGAGTAACTGTGAAAAGATTGTCACTTTTCTGGTGGTGATATCTACATAAAATGTTTCAAACTGGAAGAACTCCCATTAAGCACAACTGGCCTGAAAAAAAAAAAAAAAACATACTGCAGTTTCTCCCACTCACTCATCCACACTAAAACTCTAAAGAGCAGCTGTATAAAAAAAACCAAAAAAAAAAAAAAAAAAAAAAAACCACCTCATGTCACGCATGTCTTTACCCAGTAGAGTTGTCCTTGAATATATATTGTTTCAGGTCAGGAAATCATCTTACTGTACACTGTTCATGCACAAGCCTTTCATTTATGCACTAATGGCTAATGATAATGGTAACAACAACACACCTTACTTTAATCCCTCAAGGTTTGCCTGCCAAATGCATGCACACTCACGCACACAAACACACACACACATAGTTACACACAAAGTGAGAAAAGAGCTCACTGTGAGTATAAAAACAAGGGTGAACTGTTTCAACAGGTGCTTTAAAAAGTCACTAGAACATATCAAAGACTGAGGCACAAAGCTGCCTTTTTAAAACCAACCAATACAAGTACCAGCAGCCAACCAATGATGGTGCTCCTTTCACTACTGCCATACAGGTATAGAAAAAGTCATACAGCTATGTTAAAGTAGAGTAAGAGGGCCTTCAATGTTTACGGGGCGTGTAAGTTCAATTTGTGACTGCTAGTCTTAATGCATTTTTTTATTTGGTATTTTCAGCAAATTGTAATGGTTATTTATTTTTGTAAATCATACAGTAGTTAAAACACGCTGATACGTCCGCTTTACATAAAATTCTGTACAAGCCATTCATACATTAACAGTCTGTCAAACTAATGATTTAGAAATGTCAGCGGGCTTTAATAACTGGTAGACTATGAAATACAGTGTTTACAAAAACATCTTGTGGCAGATACTGTATGATCCCCCGTGAGCAAAACAACATCCAAATGTATTCTGGGATCCATTGACTCCGGCTGGTATAAATCAATCCGAGTACTGGAGATCTAAGTCTACTGTGCCGTCTGTCACCACTAACCTCACTCTCTTGGGTTTTGTGGAACCCATGGAGTGAGACGATGCAACAGGTCCATAGTGTGGTGCGCCTGCGTGTTCCCCAGGCTGGCACTGTTGCTGCATGTCCTTCCTGCAATGTTCATCCTGACCTTTGAGCCCTGAAAATCCACCCAAGGAAAAAGATGCTGGGTTAGACGGCTGGGGTCCACAGGGCTCGAGAACCAGTCGGCCTTGGGTGCCTGAAGGTTCCATCAGACAATGGTATGTGTAGTTTGTCGAGCCTAATCCTGGGTAACCCTCAGCCCCATCCCTGAGACCTAGGGTCAATGAATGATCACCACTGAAGTTTAGTACGTAAGGAGGACCTTGATAGCCATAAGGGAAAGAGGCTGAGGAAGTGGAGGACTGACTCTTGTTTGCTGGTGCTGGCGTACCAGGAGCTGTACTGTGTGTTACTTGGGGGTTGCTGTGCTGAGGCATGGGCGAAAGAGACGAGCCAAAGCTAAAATCAAAAGGGTCTTGCTGAGTGTAACATGGCTGGTGCTTGTCTGAGGTCGACTGAGTGGATTTCTTGTCTTGTGGTGATGAATAACCATCACACACTTTGCTAGGAAAGAAGAAGGGTCTTGGCAGCGCTGAAAAGTTTTTGTATGTCATGTTGGTTTCAACATTTTCATGTTTGTCAGATGACATCTTACTTTTAATAAAAGACTGAGGGAAAGAGTGAGGTTTGTTGAAATGTGGGCTGGACTTGCTGGAGGAACCAAGATGGCCAACACCTTTTCCAAACCCTTGAACAGAAATGTTGCCTTTATGATGACTGTCTGTGCCAACACCTAGTTTCTGCTGGGTCTTTTCAATAGCACCTGATTTTGCACCAAGTGTTCTGGCTGTGACGATCGGGCTGCCAGAAGCCATGGCGTCTTTACAAGGTGCACTATACAAGTTCTGACTCTGGTTCCCCTCCTGAAACTTAAGCACCTTGTGAATAACTGTTGAGGTTTTCTCCTGGGATTTGAATGGATTGTCAGGAGGATTGGGATTTTTCACAGTGAAGAGTTGAGGAGAGAGAAATTTGTTTGACATTTGAGATGGCGGGACAGATTTAGTCAAGCAACTCTGGGGTACCCCTCTTATTGTGTTTGGCTGACCACTTAAAAAAGTCCGGGATTTACTAGGAATGGTCATACAATGGAAGGGGCCCTGGGTTTTAATGTTTGCCTGGGCTTTTGATTGACTGGTGTTCGACTTGACATTGATGGAGGGCTGGGTTAAAGTAACAGGAGTGTGAGATGTAACAGAAGATGGTGTTGCAGCGAACAACCGAGGCTTACTGACTACAGGAAAGGACTGAGTTCTGAGGTCTTCTCTGGACAGCCTCATTCCTGGATTTTTACTTAGAATTCGATCTTTAGCAGTGAAGTCAGAGTTGCAGAGAGCTGAAAAACTGAAACTGGGGTTGGGTAGGTTTCTGTCTTTGGAGGTATCCTTCGCTTCACATTCCAGAGGAACCGAGTCACCTTTGGAAGAAATTAGACCTGGAAAAAAGTTCAGATCCTCACTGGTAAAGTTACTTCCTGGACTGGGAGGGCCAAGGTATGGGGTCTCAGTAGCCCATGTATCAGACGGACTGTGAGAGAGGGGACTGCTGAAAGGATCTGTAGGTGGATCCAGTGAACACAGATCTGATGGGGAAGATGGAAGTATGTTCTGTGGCTGATAATATCCCTCAAAGTTGAGACATTGAAAATCCAGAATATCATCACAGCAGTTTGTGAAGCTGGGCTCACCGGTAAGCATGTTATCAGCAGTTGTGAATGGAGGAGACTGGGACGGGGGCTGAATGACAGAATTAGAAGCACTGGAACACGCTGTTGGCTTTTCCAAAGTCTGAGATGAACACAAGCCCTCGGAGAGCCTAGAGAGACTGTTGTCAATTTGTTGGAGAGTATGACTAAGACAAGCAGTGGGTGTTTCTACAGGGCCACACTTTCGTGGTCTCTCCATTTTGTGCCTCAATTTCCTTCCTCCGCTGTTCATCTCTGGCCTTTCAGTGATTGGATCTGCAGCTGGGGATATAACCTCAGTTTTATTGTCATTGAGAGGGGAAGACAGAGACAGTGGTGACAGAGACAGGGAAAATGGTGGCGGTTCTGTTTTCAGAAGGGCTGAGGTGCTGTTCAGTCTCTGTGAAGGGGACTCTTCTTTGAGCTTGCTAAGATCAGTACATCCTTTCTTTTGTTTCCCTAAAATGTGACCCTTCATCTCTTTCTTAACTTTGGGCTCTACCTTAAATTCAGTTTGTATGAGCTTCTCTTTGCTGTCCACCTCCCAAATATCATCTGTCTTTCTGCGTAGTTTAATTACTGGTAACGGAAGACCATTTGAATCAAATTCAGGATGCAGTTTCTGTTGTGACCCAGTTTCAAACAAGCAGCAGTTTTTTACAAAACGATCCTCAATTTTTGTTTCTTGCCCTTCAGCTGACATATCACTGTCATTTTTGAAAATCTCGTTTTTTTCTGGCAGCAGCTTGACTCCATCTAGAAGTTCTTTATCAAGCTTGTCTTTAATTTCTACTTTGTCAATGGGCATTTCACTGGATCCACACACATTTTCAAGGTCTTTGTCTGATTTTGCATCTGAGGATGCATTTGTGATTTTCCTTTCACTCAGCCTCTCACCTCTTTTTTTCAAACGATGCAATCTGCTCTTTGACTTCTTACTAGCCTGCACATGTGCCTGAGCTGCCTCCATCTCCATGTTTAAAATTGATACAGAATCCATGATGGCTTTAAAAGGGTCGCATGTCAACAAATCATCTCCCTTTTCTGTTTTCAATGACATATTTTCCAATCCTGCTCTTTGCATCTCCCATATTCTCCCTCTCCTCCTCTTAAAACGAATCTTAAAATCGACGCCTGGCTTTGTCTCCTCCAAATCACTTTGCTGGATTAACGTTTCCACCTCATCTTCCTTTCGGAATTTATTTGGAGTTGGATTTTTGCCACGCTGCTCTTGGATTTTAGCAGGATCCTCAGCTGTTTTGTCCTCTGCAAGCTTGTCAATGTCATCCTCATCTTGCCTCTCTAATTTACACTTTTGAGCTTTCCTCAATAAAAGGCTTTGCTGATCTTCATTGGCTCGGGACCGAAGCACTCTCTTAAAGGGGGTTTGTTTTGTGATCCTTTGGGGGTTTAACCTCTGGACTTCTGTACTCCTAAATCGGCCTTTAAAATCTCGTTTCGCCTTGCTACTCTCCCCTGAACACGTAGTAAGGCCCTGCCTCAGCTCTGCAGATGAATTTAACTCTGTGGCTTCTTTGGAAGCTTGACCTGCAGCAGAATCCAAACCTTGTTCAGAGTCTACTTCCACAGAACTGTGAAATGTACGTTTCTTCAGAGGTATGTTGGACTGTATGTGTGCCTGTGGATTGGTATCTGGATGCAGATTAGTAGTAGGTTTTGCTGAAATTATTGACTTATGAGGTAGTGGGTTGAGGCAGGAGGCTGGTGGGTCATTATGCCTCTGTGGTGACTGAAGCTGCAAACTGTCTTTACTCAACAAAGTCTTCTTCACTGTAGCTGGGACTTCTTTGCTCAAGTGTCCCTTGGTGCTTTGCTTAGCTTTTGCTTTTGTTTTCGCTGCTCTAGGCCTCATTTTACGTCGTATCATAATCCTCCTCTGCACTGAACAATGGTACCTGCCTCCATTTATTTCAGTCGGTTCTTCTTTCTCCTCAGCACTTTGCATTTCTTTAGAGGCCGAAGTAGAAAACCCTCTTCTTACAATATCTCTGTGTAATCTCTTATCTATTAAGGGTTTATTTTTTCTTAAAATATCAGATAGCAGAACCTTCGCCGGCTTTATGATAATTTCTTCTTCGTTACTACTTACTGGCTGTTTAGTCACACTCCTAGTCATTTGTTCTGATAACTTAACTCCTTCCTCGACTTTATTTTTAACACACTGTAGGTTATTTTGTCCTCTAATTTTTTTACTGGGCACTATTTTACATTCTGACTCTTTCACTTCTTCCAGGGCCATGATACTTTTACGTTCCACAATTACAGATGGAGCATTACTCTTTTCATTCTGCCCTTCAACGTTGCTTTTTATAATGTCCTGCTGCTCCTTTAGTAAATCATCTTTTTCTTCTGACACTGCTTGTATTTCGATAACCTTGTCACCCCCCCCTTTCTTGCTGTGGGATAAATCACTTCCTTGTCTCTTCCTTAAATTTACTTTATCGGTGGCCTTGAAAAACATTTCCCTCACCCCTCTGTTTCCTTCAGCTGTGCAGATCTCTGAACTTTCCCCCTGCCTCTGTTGAGATCCAGACACTTTTTTTTCTGACTGTACCGTCAGGGGCGCTGGTCTGCGACACCGGCTTTGCCTGGTCCTACCTCTTAACTTCACTGCTCCTTTCCTGTCTTCAGCGGTCTTTCCTGCTTCTACACTTTGTGACATTGATAACCTTGTTAGGTTGACTGTAAGGTATTGCTTCAGTGATATTAGTGGATTGTCAACAGCTTTCTTCGTTACATCTGTGACACTCTGACAAACTTCTAGCATGGATGATGTGGTTGTGTGCTCCATTTGCTCAGCGGCTGGGTTTTGAGCCAAGTCGATGATGCAGGATTCAATGCTGCTGCACTTGTTGCTTTGACTCTCTGTGATTGCATTTTCAATCTTCTCTTGTTGTATTGCACTGCAGGTTTTGTCATTTTCGACAGGGTGACAAACCGTTGTAGTGTTAGCTGTGTTATTGGACCCTGTTTGACGTGTGAGCGTGGTTTGAACCATGCTTCTTGTTCTCGAAGAGTACCTCTTGGGAACTGGCCGCCTATCCACCACTTTGACAGATTTCCCATTAAGGCCTGCACTGTTTGCTGCAGGTTTACTATTCTGATTAACTGACATGGATGAATTTAGGGTGAAAGGCTTCAAGTTTACCTCACTGCTGTTACTTTCTTCACCAATCAAATTTAGTTCACTCAGCCTGTTAGCTTTTGGCTTCACTTTCTCCAGTTGTTGCAGCAAAGCCCTTTCTTTGCTTTTTGGATTCTTACAATTGAGTAAGAAATCCACTGAGTGGCGCCGTACTGTGATTCTAAGGTCCTTCAGAGTAAATTGGTACAAAAGAGGATCTGTCCACCACTGTTTGGAGGACTTTATTGGGTGCTTGCCTGATCGTCTGTGCTTCTCTCGTCTCCACTTCTTTGTTTGACAAAATTTTCTGTTCTTCAAGGCATTTCTCCTCATCTGCTGGGTAAAGGAATTCCTTGAGGGGATGGCTATAAATGAAAGACAAGAAAGAAGCAGTTGAACTTGAAGCATCTATTTTGCTAACGTGTATGTTTACATAAGCAGTGCATGAAAATCATGCTTATATAAAACGATGAAAACACAGACAGACATTCTATTGTATTAGGGTTGGGTACCAAACCTGGTACTTTTACCGGTACCGACCGAATCACGTCGGTACTACCGAGTATTGGTTCACGTAAAATCAAACGGTGCCAAATTTCGGTACCTGAGAGTAAGCGCAAGCTTATCTGTCCTCTCTGCATATTGACAGAGAGCAGAGGTCCGACACACACACACGCGCAGAAGTGCGGACAGAGGAAACTACGTCGGCTCTGCAGTTTTGTTGAAGTCACAGTGAGTCACGGCGATGCCGATAAAGTGGTTTCAAGTGTGGTTACAGTTTTTCAAAACTTCCCGCAGACACCTTTCACTGTGATATGATATTAATGGCGATGGCGAGTCGCGGTGCTGTTGACGTTACACTTCCTCTGAGCAGGCACAACAGTGGTTTCTGTGCCCTGGGGACTGACTGACAGGCTGAGGTTGTAAGGCAAGGCAACTTTATTTCTACAGCACCTTTCAGCAACAAGGCAATTCAAATTGCTTTACATGAAACATTAAAGAGCAGTTAAAAACGGTCATGATGAAAATAAAACAGGCTAAAATAGAATAATATACAAATACAAGAATAAAAGTTTAATAATTATTCAATTTAATAGGTTGTAGGGACGGGTTTGGGAGGGGTTTAATTTTTATTTCTTATTTTATTTCTGTCAGTGTAAAATATTCTAAATAAATAGCATAATGTTCTAAGTAAATAGGTTTGGAATTATTTTTAAAACTGAAATATTTTTTTTGTAATTACAGAGGTAAAGTACCAAAAAAGGTACCGTTGGGTACCGGAACCGAATTCCAGGTACCAGTATCGGTAGTGGTATTGGTTCAGATGCGAAAGGTACCCAACCCTACATTGTATTTAATAAATTTTTTTTAAATCAAATAACATTTTTTTAAATATAAATGCCTAGCCATAGATATGATTTGAGTGAGAGAAGCCAGAACCCCTGCAAACTGCTATGATTAATTGTCTATGTAGTGAGCCATTTACTGCACAGCAGAGGCCAAGATAGTCTGTGGTACTCACAAAAGAGGATGCTCGGAAAGTCTTCAGGGTGTACACAGACGGCACTAACTGTGAATTATATTGAGCTGGTTTTAGCATATTTTCCTTTACCAAGAAGCAACCAATCACGTCTATTGACCCAAACACATCAGAGCAACAGTGGGACATGTGGGAAATGGTATGATTCTACCTTTTTTTCCCCCCACAGTGAATTATGAGAATACGGACACTTAATGCGAGTTAACAAAGAGATAACAGAAACCGTAATTATCAATCAATATGCAATTTAAAGTGGAATAACAACTCCTTGCAAACTTAGTTTGTGGAGTTTGTCACAAAGGGAATGCTGCTTCTTGCAAATAAAATGCCCAACATCCACAAGAACAGCTCTCATACTTGAAAAGATCCATGTAATTGCGCCTCAAAAGATGCGTGTTTTGCAATGGTTAAATAAGCATGTACACATGCTAGTGCTGTCTTGACCAAACTAATAAAAACAAAAGAAAGCAGAAGTGCTTCAGAATTATTTAACAATTAAGTAAGCTATGTCAGTAAACATGATTGCAGATTCCATGCTACATCAAAACCTTAAGACATGAAGAAGCAACACAATCTGCTTCCTAAAACAGGCCCAATGTACCTGTAGAATGTATTATAAACATGGATTTTAACAGGCCCTGGATGACAGCATTCAGAGTAATTACAGAGCCATTCAACCCTCCCATCTGTTTCCAAAGAGTGAAACAAAATTCAGTAACATCTCACTGACTGTATTTAGCCTGATCTTGTTTGAGACCTAACACATCACAGAGATGTCAGGTGGTATGGTAATGCAAGTTTTGAAATCAGTTAAAAAGGTCACACTGATTATCAACCTGAATTCTATTTGTTTGACGCATAAAAAACCCTGTGATTTTCTGCAATGATACTATTATCATTCATTGCAATTGTAGTATGTGAAAAGTTTGAGTGACCACATGATTAAAGCTGCCCCATAATTTGTTTGCACACCGCCTAGAGGTGACATTTTTGGAAACAAACAAAACAAAGTCAAAATAGAAAAACATTTGTACTGACATATTCTTAGATCTGCAGGTCCCTTAGCAATAATGTTGAGATGTGAGTTGTGGGTCTCATAATGTCAAAGTGATCTGTGTGAGGTAATACAGCAGGAAAGTGCTGAAATCTGCCTTTTGCAAAGACGTATTCAACATATGTTTTATTGTCTTAATTGTGATGTATGGTAGTAAAACTCAATTCCAGCCAGGTTCGTACACATTTTGAGCTGAGAGGACCTTAATGAATGAGCAGCGTTGGTTGTCCTTAAGGTTTTCAGTTTGAAAGTGCATTTAACAACCACTAAAGTGATGAGCACACTGTCAAGCTTAGGTTATTACAAGCTGTTATTCTTGACATTGCTGCTGTATAACTGCATTGTACAGCTTATACTTCCGTTAGTTGGTTTTGAGACCCTTCTGTGGTGCTGACAGGGCTTTTAGGAAGCCAGCAATGCCAAACTTCTGTTTGAATTAGCCGACTGTCCATATTTATTTAGTTACTTTTTTATTTTACCAGTATTTAAAATCTTAATTTGTCATAGCTGTGCTAGTAATACATTTTTTACAGATTTGAAAAAGATCATTTTAGAGAAAATCCAAAAGCGGTTACCTTTAAAGATACCTGAGTGTATTCCTGGTATTATCGGCCTTGTAGCAAAGTGACCCTTCTCTCTGTGATGACGAAGATATCTCTCCCTCAGACGGTACTTTTGCCCCACCGGGTCCTTTGTTTCTTCACATTCAGGCTGCTTCCCTCTGTGTTTAAAGTGACCCTCTCCTTTCCTAAAGAACAGATAAAATTACAAAATTAAATTTCAATGAAGTTTTTTTCATATCTGATAAACATAATCTTCAGTGTAGAGAAAAAAACCAAGCAACGATAAAGACAATGTCTGATCAAATGATGGACACACCTCTCACAGGTGCAGCATTCACACATTTCATTGCCTTCCCCAAAAAAGCTGGCACCATAGTAACACGTGATCTCCTCCCCAGGTGAGATGGGTCGAATCGCTTCAACACACGCAATATTCTTCTCCCCAGGGACAAACTGGGCGGGTGAAAAAGGGAACAAAGACAAAGGTTGGTTGGCCCATGGGAAACATTAACACAGAGCAGTTAGGAAACAGAAAGATAGTGTAATTCTGTACCAAAAATACTAAATATACCAAAATAATAAAAATGTTCAATATACAAAATGTCACAATAATTCTTACTAGATTATGCAAATAAAATGTAAGCATTTGTCAAAATAATACACCTATCATTTCAATTTATCAAATCTCTTTAGTGTGCACAATAAAGAGATATTGCTGATTACCTTGCAGTTTGGTTTGCAGTCTTCAACCCAGAAGGACAAACAACAACAGAAAACACAGAGACAAAGATTTCAAGTTATTAATTCAATCACAGCGATAAATAAAGGGCTTAATATGTTGTTGATGAGCAGCTGGCTTGTACTGAATAATTTAGTAAAAGGCTCAATGGCTAAGCTGATTAACTTTCAAACATTATTAAAAGATCTTGTCACAGACTGCCCTCTGAGTGGCCAAAGCATTAACTCAAATTTCGCATCACCTTTTGTACACATTACAATTCAGTTCAGACCCTGGCTGAGGTCTGTGAAAAGCAAGCAGCTTGTGCTTATCTGTTGTAATGACTTCTATGATTGACAAAATGTTCATGTAATTACATTATGATGCCGTTTTTGAACAATATTTATGATTCATACAGTCGTGGCTACAAAAAGCGTTCACCACTACCCTTAAAATAATGCACATTTTCTATGTGGTGCAAAAGTGTCTACGATAATCTGATAATCTGGTGTAACCTACACAACATAATTGTTGATACTACTACTACTACTACTACTACTACTACTACTACTACTACAACAGGGAACAGTGTAAGAATTGTCATAAAATGAAAGTTCAAAGCAAACTAGGGAACTACACAAGTCTTAAATACATAAATGTAAGTGTTGTCACCTAAAGATAATGAAGAAATTAACAAATGTTATTTTTTGACACACATATTTTTATATATATACACACACATAGAATCATTTTAGAAACACATTTTCCTTACTGGAATTTAAAACTAATTTTATAATTCAATAAGTTACCACTTGGTCTCAGTTTGAGAGACAAAAGTTAGTTGGTGGCTGAGATTTTTAAACAAAGTGCTACATTTAACAAAATAATGTACAAAATGAGTTGCTTGTGTTAAGAAGAGTGATTCTCATGAAACAGGCATACATTAAGCATCACAATCATGAAGGACAGTTTGTCAACAATGGAAAATAACTAGACAAGATTAAGTATTTAATGTTCAGTCTAGATTCTGATCAATGCAAAAACACAAGAACAGATAATATGTTTGTTCCAGGTGATCCAGAAGTATGTGGTAGTAGTATGTAGTAGGAACAGCATGCAGAAACTGCTGCTAATCCAACTCCCAAGCACTTAACCTTTCACAATGTGCATGTGTATGCAGTACTTAATAACACAGTCATTTTTTACCATATTTGTATTGTATTTCGGATATACAACTGAAAGTTTTGATTTTACATGAAAAATCAGCCTTTTGTGAGTCTCTGAAGTATCATAACTTAAACTATGGGCCTTTCAGTATGTATGTCCGTGATCAAACATTATTAGAAAACAAATGACTAAGACTTAATTGTTATGTAGTGTGACTGCATGTAATTAAAGACCTGTCAATCAGTTTGAGAGTGATACTAGCTTCCAATCTTGTGTTTTGAATGTTGGTATTTGGTTTTCAACCTTTGTTTGCATTTTGGATCACAGACTGTGCCTTTAATAATGTTAAAAAAAAATGTTCCGCTGATGAAACTCACAGGCAAGCAGTCCAATCAGCTATGAAAATTTTGAATTGGTAAATCTGTGTGCATGTGTGCCGAGAAAGAATGAGTCATGAATGCAAACAAACTCACCATGGTTAATGAAAGCTGCAGGCCCCAGCCAGAGCTGAGCGCAGCGTTTGCGTGTGGAATACATCACACTGAAGTCATTGACTCCTGCTCTCAGCACAGCGCTGTCAGTGGGGCTCAGTTCTGCTATGCAGCCCAGCAGGACCTCCACCCGCTCCCCTGCAAACCTGCAGTGCAACAGTTCAAGTGTCACATATCCACAATTGAAAAAGAAGCACAGTCCAAGAAATGCAGCAGCTAGAGGTCAGCTACATGCTGCCTTGACAAATACAATGTGTGAGTGTGAGTGATTACCACTGCCTCGTTGAGGTTATCTTCGCTCCGTTGGTCTCTGAGGAGTATCTGTCACAGGACTCTATCTTGACACCGCTATCCAACAGGAAGGCACCAAGGTAGCGATACACCTGCAGACATCATAGTTGGTTTAGACTGTTCTCACATTCAAGTGACAAATGTAGGAATAATGGTAGCTTTCTATGAACCTAATACAGAAACTAAAAGAGGGAGACTTCCAAGCACAAATATCATAATACAACTTTTTTTAATGCATTTTGTCTAATTTAATTAGTGATTATCTTATATCTATACTGATTCGTAAGCTTAAACATCAGCTTACATGTTGTCTCAGCAGCTCCTGCCGATGGCTTCCCAAAGCATTGAAGTAGTCGCCAGCCGGTTCTCCCACTGTCAGCGCCTCGAACGTAGCATTGAAGTCATGCGTACGCTGAAAGCGCAACAGGGTCTCTTTGAGGTTACCCCAACGCCTGATCTCTGGTGGGGGACTAAAGAAGACAGAAAAGCAGAGAACGGCATATAAGAGCAGAAACAGTCAGAGGACAAAGTCTTGTCACAGTCTGTGTTAGTCTAAGGTGTGTCTGTGTAAAATGCTATTTTTAAAATTAAATTTTAGATATAGATTTAAGGACATCACAAGAGACAATAAAATATGAACCAGTGGCGAGGTGTTTGACCTAATCTTCACTACATCACCATGTATGCTTTAAATCATCAGAACATTTTTGTGCTCACACCCTTGTCAGTTAGCACATTTATGATCAAAAGGCAACCCAAGATTAAAAAATAAATTCATAATCCAATTTTATTTATGTACTAACTTGGTGTACTTGGAGAGCATACAATCACAAAAACACCAAAATCAGTCACAGGTTAAACTTGCAACTGACTACGACTAAATGACAATCACAAATATGTTGTTGAGATATTGATTATTAATTATTTGTGCATCTTTCCCAGTACAATAGTTTAATTGTATTTGAATATTCTAATTTGACAGAAAACTTGCATTGACTTTCACATTGTATTTCATAAACTTATAAATAAAAATTGCTTCAAATAAAAATGACTCATAATCTACTATCATCATTATTATCATCATATAGTAGATGTTTCTCTCTTGAGAAAATCCAGTTACATCACACTTGCAAGTGGCTGAAGCATTGGAAGCAGAAATCAACAATCACAGCATGATCAAAACAAACTTATATGACAGGTTACATGTGAATAGGGAGGTCTTGCATGTGCGTCTTGTCTATTTACACTGATTTCAGGTTTCAAAAACTCTAACAGGATGTGTTCTCCAATTGTTGTATTGAGCTAGGCAATAGTTTCCAATACACCTATGTTAATTGTAAATGGAGTTGACAGTGTGTAGGAACTTTGTTGAACTGCAGATCTTTATTTTAAACAGATACAGGACAGTAAACCACTGCTTTTTGATTCCACACACTTCCATTTCAGGATTACATTTTTTGTACATTTATGTGTCTGTACATAGATATCTTAAGGACAGGTCTGGGTGTCATGACATGCTTATACATGTCCTAGTAATTAAGGAAGAATACCACTGTACTGATGTGGAAACCCAAAAGAAATGATTAATAATAATTGTTTAAATATTGATGTGATCAAGTGGTAATTAGACTCTAGGATGGTAGTGTTGTATGAATTGACATGTCTTGAGTGACAGATTACCTGATGTTCATTTTGTGGGTGCTGAAGCCCAGCAGAGGGTCCAGCACCAAACCGGTGGCCAGGTCATCGGTCTCACACAGCTCCTTCACACTCATTCTAGTGCATCCGTCCATTGCCTCCCACCATCAGCATGCTGCGATCACACAGGTCAAAGTAACGCTATGACAACAACAACAAACCACAATATTCTATGAGTTGTGCGTCCTAGCAGCAGATCCAGTCTGCAAATGGCATTAGAACTAGCTCACTTGCTTTAATTTGGCTCACAACCCTGTCATGCAATCCCGTTTTCATTTGTATTGTATAACGTTACCCTACGTTTACAATAACCAGTATATAGTAACGTTACGTGCATGTTAGGAACGTGACTGAGCGCACATTAGCTTCCACAGCACATTAGCTTAGCGTGTCAGCTTTCTGAGAAAATATGCGGGGTTATCAGCTGAGGAGTGAGGAAGCTAACATTATCGTAGCACTAACGGTCTGTAGCCAACGTAACATGACTGCATCAGATCGTTGCCGAACTGTAAAGCAATATGCTCCCACCGTGATTCATACTGGCAGAGTGGTTTTTGAAAACATACCCGGGAGTCTTCTGTAGTCAACGATGTTATCGACAGATAGACAATTTATCGCAAGCTTCCCGCTTGCTCTGGCTCTCGTTCGCCTGGAAGGGAAAGTTAGCCTAGCAACACAACCAGCTAGCTTTCCGCCGTCTTTCTGGCTAGCCCGGTCAGCCGCGTACGAAAATGGAGTCTCCTCGTCACTTCTGAAATATGTTGGTTTGTTGACGACTGCAAATCCCAAGCTGAATTACAAAAGTCAGAAATGCATCCCACACACGACGACAAACTATCTTAAAAGTGGATATGTTACGTAGTTAGCTGACTAGCTTTGCACAACGCTCATCGAGTAGCAAAAGTTGATGGGCAACGTCCAGTGCAACCGAACTATTATTGACCACGCCCACACGCTGCTCTATTCGCTAATGTCAAGGTCAATTTTACAAATCAAGTGTTTTGAGCTTTGTGGTTGGGCAGGCGTTTTGTGGGCGAGGCCTTGTGGTTAGGTTTACTCTGGGTTTACTCTCTTGATACAGAGCAGAGGTACAGTGGCCTCTATTTGGCTGCCAACATAATTACTCACACGAACAGCTTACAGGGGATGCTGTCACCCGGAGCAATACCACAACCTGCCTGCTACGAGAAACGTTTTTAGTGTCTGTACTGTAAATCAGATGTATGGTTATCAGATGAACAGTTATTATTTGCATTAAATTGTAATTAGTGAGTAATTCAGCATCTTGGATTAGAGTTCTAGAGAGGTAGCCTACAATTTAATTTCGGATGGACAATTTACATAGCCTACTGTAATTAGGGCTTAAGCAATGAGCTTTTACAATAATTTAGTTGTAATGAGGAATATGCAACGCTGAGATTGAATTAGATTTGAATAGATAGCTGAAATAGATAGAATAGAAAGCCTTTATAAAAACAAAAGTAGGGGCGCTACTCCTGCAAAAACAAGACACCACAACAACTTCAGCAAACAAATATCTACAGCCGACAGCCCATGGTTCTAAAATGATTTAACACAATGCAGTTTTTTTTTAACTAGAATAAGAGTATTTATTGCACTAGAATACATGTAATTATTGCTGGTAAGAATTGTTATTATTGCACTAGAATAGTTATTGCACAAGATCCAGAAGGTTTGCCCTCGAAAGATTCAGGGTAATTCAAAGCTTGTTGGAATTAAGTGTGCTTATGGCCCAGAGAAAGAAACTGTTCTAATGTATTGTGTAAATAATGTAGTTCAAATTAAAGGGCCAGCAGTATTTTGTTTTTGGTCATACACATTTTAAAAACACTAATAATGAACGGGATTAGAAAGACATGCATTTCTCAACTTCATCATAGTTCAAAATATACGCCTGTTTACTGCTGTGTTTGCAGACTCATAAAAAACGTTTACAACATCAAAAACATTAATGAGGGATCGACTTGTGGTCTAGGGTTAGTTTATCAATTAAATGGCCATCAGTCTATTTGAAAGTGATCAAATGTTCCAATCTTGTGGTCTGAGTTGTGTTTACATTATGATCACTGATTGTGCCTTTAAAGGTTCAAAGTTAACTTTTAAAGAGCACGTTATCTTCCAAGCAGTTTGAAATGTGCACATTGTTGATGCACTTTTCTATCCTTGACTAACAAAATAACCTTTGGAATCCAGGGTGTCAAAGTCCTGGTTGATAGATCCTGACTTCCTTTTAAAAACAGACATAAAATTGTTTCCTAATAGAATGTGAAGAATTAGCAATATGTAGCTACAGTAGCTATGTAGCCTAGCTACATTGTTTTGCATTTAGCCTGTCAACAATTTCAGGATCTGCTCTTTTAGTCACATACTACATTTTTGCTAATCTAATTTAAGATGTATACACTAATACATCAACACTCATACATTTAACAATGAAACTATTCAATTCGCTCCACACCCAGAGCTGCCAAGTAAGGAGACGTTAAAAATGGGATTTTGCCAACAAATCTTGCGTGTTGAAATGTCTTGGAAATCAAGAAGCCCAACTGGAAAACAATCCAGAGTAGTACTATTGCATAATTTAATAGGCGTTAAGGCATTGAAGCTCCCACAGATAACTGTCTCCAAGGACTTGAAGTGAAAAGCAAACATCACTGTCTCACTGCTCAGCTGAGGTATTTTATATGTGGCTGAATTAATTCATCATAAATCACAGATTATGGTTCAGTTTTACAGTTATCAATGAGTCTATTGTCCACCTCCTTAGTGCAAAAGGTAATTTTTCAATGGCGCCTTCACCGTCATTTTCTAGTTACTGTATTTTTACTCAGTAACTTACTTTCATTCATTTATATAGTCAGTTCACACCACCCAAGCTCATTCACAGCTCTTCTTTTCTTTTTTTTTCTTGTAATAACAGTGCACACACAATATTTGATGCTTCTGTCTGGTGAAGACTCATACACAAGTCTGATTCATAAATCAACAGGAAGAATTACGAGCTGGCAGGTGGTGACTTTACTGTAGAAAACATCAGGCTGCATATCATTTATCTGCAGGACCATCACAGGCAACAGTCAAAAGCCACCTTATGTTAATGTTGCATGTATGGCAAGTTTCCCTCCATCGGGTGTTTCATATGCATCTGTTGCCATTAAAGACTTCTAGCTTTCTTTCAATATACATACTAACTCATCTCCTGTTTTCTATTTATACACTTACAGTACTGTATTGTATTACATGCTAACTAGTATCACATTGCCAGGCCTTACAACGAACAAGATCCTATTTCCATCTGTCATTTCCAACTGTATTTTGTCATACATTTATCAAATTCAGATTTTACCTTTTAAAGCCATGAAATTAAATAGATTTTCCAGAGAATTTCTGGGTTGTCTATATTTCAGTTAAAGGCAGTATAGAATGTGATTAGATTCAAAGCATCTATTTTACATGTGTTAATGCAGTTTGCCTCTGAAACTTTCTTACAGTACTCACAGGATGCTTCACACTTATTATCCCAGCAAGTGACAGAAAATCATAAAAGATAAACAAAGGGGAAAATATAAAGATGGCAAAGACAGACACAGAAGCAATCATGCTGTCCAAACCCCAGCCCCATTTTTAAAACAGAAGAGGAAGAAAGAGCCTGGCCACATGGGTGGAGAAAGGCTGTGTTGTCTGTTTATTTCTTGATAAAACTGGAAAGTGTCCGTGTGCTGTCACTGTGTGAGCCAGGTGCTACTGACTCATGCAGAACTGTTTGACAGACGGTAGAGGCAGCCTCCGCAAAAGAAAATAAGAGAGAAAAATCTGCCTTGAGGCAGGAAAGTCGTGAAGCTTTAATGTCTCACATTGTAGTCAGAAACATGTGAAAAGAAAACCAGACACAAAAATACAAATTCCATGTTTTATTTCTACCTTGTAACAGAGACAACTTGTGATTGATTTGAAAACAAATGAAATACAACAAAAAAATACCTTTATTTTCTGTTGTTTCTTTTCCTTAATTATAATAATCTAATCATTTCATATCTACCCAGCAACAGTGCATGGTGCAAAACATCCCTGATTGATTAAAAAAATCCTACACTAATAAGCCAGCAGTATCTAGCGTTAAAATTTGTCAGTGAAAACAATATGAACAAAAAAGTCATTAAAGACCAGATTCTTAGAGGTAATGACGACAGTAAATATAGAGTAACAAAAAATACATAAGCAGAGGTTTGTACAGCTATGAAAATGGAAATGAAAGTGGTCTTTATTGGACCATTTATTATAGAAGACAGATATCTACAAGTTCCGTGATGTTTCAGCACTGTATTATCTCTTACAGGAGACACTTAATTGTTTTGCATTGTTGGAGACATAATCTATTGGACATGGTCTCCACATCATGGTGCTCACGCCTTGAATTAACTTTTTATTATCCTAAGACTTGAATACATTTCTGTACATTTTCAAATCTCTTTCTGCATCATATTATCCACAAAAGGTGGGCTTGAAAATGACCTTCAGAACAACAGAACACTCTGAACATTGTTCCCCAGTAGACTCATCAGCCACATTAGCCACCTTAAACCGTGAACGGAAACTACAAGTCATCTGACTTGTGAATATCCTGTAATAATGGTGTCTATTGATGTATTTTACTTACAATATGAATATAAATACAATATCCTCATTCCATTTATTTTTATTTTTATTTCACTTCCTGAGTTGATCTAACTGGATGCGAAGTGAACATGAGCACAGATGAGGTCCGACTGCTATTTTTGTTATTTCACCTGCCCTGTCTTACACAATATTTGCGCTGGACGTGAATTGTTAAAAAGCCACACAGGATTCTAAATAAAGCTTAATTACATTGATTTGATTTTTAAAAAACATTTATTTTCTGAGGTACTGAGTTGAAAACCTCTTGCTAGAGGGAGAACGGTGTGGCGGGATGACAGCTGAATGCAACTTCCCCACCCTCTGTTTAAGTATGTGCTTATGCACTGCACTCAACTCCACTCCAATATTTACCGCCTTTGCAATCTGGAGAGCTGTGGTCGCATGTGTTCATACTTGGGCAGAGGGCTGAAGAATGAGGACAGACAGCAGACAAATGGGGGGAAAGTGTGTTTGGGTTTTAGAAATGGGCAGTGAGATACCCTGAAACACTGTAGAAAGAAAGATTTTTACCAGTTGCAACAGCCTGTGCTGTATGGACTGCTTTCACTGGGGACACCCTGTTTGCCAACTTAATGTACAGTAGAGGGAATGCAAAATGGTCCATATGTGACATTACTGTAGTGATAGATCCTATTTAAAAAAAAAAAATAAAAAGTCAGTCAGTGTGACTGTGATGTCTTGGGGTTCACAGTTGGCAGAGGATCCACGTATATATATATATATATATATATATATATATATATATATATATATATATATATATATATATTTTAAATGAGTCAGAATGAGGATTGCTGTCACAAGCAATTGCAATTCTCTTACTCATATCATTTACACAGCACTATCAGAAGCATACAAAATTATTTACTAATTGCTATACAGTGGTAACTGTTCACCTGGGAATTACCTGTCGCAACCAAAACTTTAAGCTAGATTGACTGGGAATTCACTGTACATGATTACCTTAAGTATATTTTCATGTTTATAGTAAAACAATGATTTTGTGCTCTGATTCCCCATCAAGTTTAAAGGACTGTCTATTACTTAGTTTCATCCAAACACCGCTGTTTAGTGCTCCAGTTGTAGCTTCAATGCAACCCTCATTCAGTGTGGGTTTAGATTAAAATAAGCCCACTCTTTGTTTTTATGACGGACTCAACTGAAGTGGTCTTAAACAGAGCACTTCAAACTGGAAAGGTCAGAGCAATGATTCACCATCTAATCCCCCTTTGATAGTTTTGCCTTTGATCACAGAATATGGAAAACCTTTAAGCCACTTCCTCCTCAGTACAGCAGGCGTCTAGAGTATACTCTGTTCAAGTTCACTACAGATTAAATGCCAGATAAATAGTGGGGTCTACCTGTGGAACATGAACAGCACATGGTGATATTGTATTATGTGTGAGAAATTCTGGAGTGTTGTGAGGCATTGAGCAACACAAGCTCAGTGACAGAGCCATTCACTTGTTGCCCCTGTAAATCTTCCTGCTAAGTTCATTAACTACTTGTACTTCATATTCAACCAACAATCATTTGAAAAAAAATACATTTTGCATTGAAGAGTTAGTCTGAGACCAGCTTTGGGCGGTCCTCTCCTAAAGTCACTGATCATCATCTTTTGCTAAATCACACTGAAGCAACGTGTGAAATGCCACTTAGTTTTAACGAAGTATAAACTGGCCCAAAATTACACTTTCCAGCATTTACATTTTGGTGAGTCTAATTCATAAGACATCTCTTTAAGCTGCTGTATGGTCAATTCCACACTCAAAAGACAAGCGTAGCCACTATGCATGGCAAAGGTTGCTGACGAACATGACAAAGCAATGGCAAACACAAAGTGATCAGCATGATGGAATGATTCAAATAAATGGTTATTTTTATTCATCTTCAACTTTTAGTGAGCTAAAAACAAGAAAAAAAAGGAAATGAACTCATGTCAGTTTCATGTATCTAAAAAAAGAAAGAAATTGAAGCGAAACTATTTCACATCCATGACTGTGTTCTCAAATCATTGGTTTTCGAAAGGGAAG
Source organism: Sander lucioperca (assembly GCF_008315115.2). NCBI lineage: Eukaryota > Metazoa > Chordata > Actinopteri > Perciformes > Percidae > Sander > Sander lucioperca. The sequence continues at coordinate 24,116,778 of NC_050193.1, forward strand.
AGAAAAAAAAATGATCTCATTGTGAATCCATTTCATTCAAAGATTCACCTGCACATATATCCACCTGTGCGCCCAGTGTGTGTGGTATGTGCCGTTAGCATTTGACCGTGGAACTTGATCCCATCCGCCCATCCCCCCACCCCCTACCCATCCATCACACAGACCTCTAAAACACGATGTACAAAAGCTTGTGTTTAGCATTAAACAGTGCAGGGCCTTAACATAAACAGCTAAGGCTTCTCTTTCTCTCTCCCCCTTCCCTTCCTCCCCTGCATCCAGGTTTGACATTACATCACAGATGAGCAAGAACCCATATTTACAACAGGAAAACAGAACAGAGGGTACAGGAGGAAGAAAAATAAACATACATACAGAATACAGCAATTTCCTCTGTATCATTCTCACTTTCTTTACACACTCTCACACATAAAAAAGAGCACGCCAACAGCCAAACAAACAGTTAAAAATTGTTTTAGAGAGGAAAAAAAACATGATTGATCCCCAGACACTTGTCTGCTTTGTCGCCGTATGGTGACAAGAGAAAAACAAGTCTGGGGAGGTAGAGGGGGAAAAAAAGTTTAAAAAAAAAAAGTGTTGGGCAGAGAGGAAGGTGGCAGGTTGTGGGAGTGGGATCCAGCGGCTGTTATTTCTTGGCCTTGGGGGCCTTGGCTGAATTTCGCGGCGGGGTGACCGGTCTCCCAGATCCCATTCCTCCTGTGCCATAAGGATACAATTTCTTATCTGCTGGCTTCAGAATCTGCGAGAGAGACAAAGAAATTCTCATTTAGTTTGATAGGCGTACAAACTAACCTCTGTAATGATTGACAGTAGAAAGCAATCTGACTTTTAGTATTTATCTTTAATTATAGGTACACTTGAAGTAGAAAAAAAAACACAAAGGAAAAATACATTCCATTCACTAGAATTCATTAATGATCCATACTGTATAATTTTGGTTCGATACTGGTATACAAAATACATAGAAATAGAATAGAAAGTCTTTAGTGTCATTGTACAGCAAAATCAGGAGTGCTACTCCTGAACAGCGCAATAAAAAGACATAGCAGATATACAATTTTTTTTCATTACAAAAGTAGAAGTACAAACAAAGGCTCCGTTTTACACACCTGAAAGGAGCACATGAGTGTCTCATCCACACTCATCATGGCACCGGCGTTGTCAAACTCTCCACAGTAGTTGGGAGCAGAGAATAAGGTGACAAGTTGCCTCTTTGCAAAGAACTCATAACCGTCTTCTACCACCTGGGGACAGAAATGAGATGGTCAACACCACAGGCAATAAAACTGAAGCCGGTGACTCGCTTGTTGGTACCGTTTAGTCCAGTTGGTTGAGTGAAGTAACACAGGGTCAGATTTTCAACTAAACAGGAGTACAGGAGCACTAAATGTTACTATACTTCTTGTCTACATGGATGGTTGATGGATGAAGAATATTACGTATTGGTATATTTAAACTAATCACCTACTTTTCTTGTTAATTTATAGTGAAATGAAGCTAAAAAAATAGTTACTAAAAAAAATAATTACAAAAAAAGTACACCACTTTCAGAAAAACTTACAGAAGACAAATGCACATCCCACAGCTTTAGTTGGCAGGGGCACAAGGCCTCCTGGCTACACATTACCTGATGCGCCCTGCATATTAGGTCCATGTCGTGTTTATGCAAAAATTTGGCAACCACATCTGCCCCGAATGTGAAGGAGACACCACGGTCGTTTTCACCCCAGCCCAGCACATCTTTGTCTGGATCAGCCCACAGCAGGTCACACAACAAACCCTGGTCAGGTACGTCTGTGGGTCGCATTACTCTGCGGATCTGCTCCATAGACTGAAGATCAGGAGAGAGGCCTGGAGAAAAATCAAACGCCCATCTTAGTCTGGTTTTTATTATCCAATGTGTATCAATGTGTATCACCTTATCCTCATAACATCTTTTATTAACAACACCTACCTCCATGACAGCAGAAGATTTTCTCATCTACAATGGCAGCCACAGGTAAACAGTTGAAGCAGTCTGTGAAGGTCTTCCACAGCTTAATGTTATACCGTCGCTTACCTACCAACAAAAAAAGGTCAGATGAGACCTTAGTGCAACATTCAAGAGAGCAGATTTGACATTTTTCCTATTTGCAAAAGTACTCTGCACATACACTCGTCATAAAATCCGTAGATTCGATTAATAGAGGCGCATTCATGGTTTCCACGCAGCAGGAAAAAGTTCTCTGGATATTTGATCTTGTAGGCTAGAAGCAGGCAGATCGTCTCCAGTGACTGCTTCCCTCTGTCTACATAGTCACCCAGGAACAGGTAGTTGCTTTCTGGGGGGAAGCCTCCATATTCAAACAGTCGGAGCAGATCATAGTACTGACCATGGACATCACCTGCAGAGGGCAGCAGAGGAGCGCAATAAAAACACCATACTTTCACTGCTGGGTGTAGCTGCTTATCAAACGATACAACTGGCAATTACAGATGAGCAAAATGTCTAGTTACTCATAAACAAAATCTCAGGTGATTATCTTCTCTTGCATCAGAGTCCGTCTGCAGTGTAACCTCTTTATGACTTCATGGTATTTCACACTTTGTCTTCTTGATGCATTGTTGGAACTCATTGACCACTACATTAAAACTCACCACAGATTTTGAGGGGAGCTTCTAGTTCAAGCAGGATTGGCTGGCTCAGGAAGATTTCACGGGACTTTAGGCAAAGGCCACGGATCTCACCCTCTGTCAGTTGGACATTCTTCCCCGGTCGAGAGCCCTTGACTGAAAAAGTAAAAGATAAGGGACAGGCGTTTCATAGAAGATAAGAACCTTTTGCTGAGAGCTGTAAAAAAAAAAGTCTGAACGCAGGACATAGGTTGCTGCAATGAAACGTGATCTTCAGATTTTAAGCCAGACCACCAAACTGGGAGGTAAACACCTCCCACCAGCCAAATGCTGGCAAATTCTGTTGGCAGTCTAGTCTAACAGCCACTTCAGTCAGCCATTACTTAGAGGTTTATTATACATTGTATACTAAATTTTGTAAAAAAAAAAAGAAGTTACTAACACAGAATCTACAATACAACAAGAGGAGTCTGTGCAGATTGCACAGAGATGCAGCATCTGAGAAAACCTGATCAATGGAAACTAGTCTGACGTCATCAGCCTCAAAGGCACAGCTTTCTGCTTAGGTGACAGTTCAAAACCAAGCTAGTAGAAAAACATGAAAGCCACTTCCCCCTTCTAGCTGATGTAGCTGCTGCACAGACATTGCAAACGCATAATTTGGACTCTCTTCATATGCACAGTTAAGAAACACAGAATGACATGCAATGATTCCCACAAATTGATTTATTTTTGGCAGCCCGCCACATATTGATTTTCTACTTTTTAAAGCTATAGTGCGTAGTTTTGTCACCCCCATGAGGAATTCTAAGTAATGACAAAACCACATGCTACAAGCCTTCCGTGATCACGCACAGTCCCCACCCCTCCTCCACGCAGTTGCTAGTAGCCAAGGAGGAAACGGAGGATTAAAAAAAAAAATATGGACTTTTCAGAAGAGGGAATTATCTTAACGCGAGTTTCTGCGCGCGAAAGTCACCGGATGCCACAATCTTCTGAACATAGCCATACTGAGACATACAGAGAGAGTTGTGTGGAGCTGATAGTCTTAATTAGCTTTGTAGCACCTCATATGGCAATGGCTTGAATGTAACGGACGTTCATTATCAAAAAGTTACGCACTAAAGCTTTAATATTTGAAATAGGTAAATTCTTATTTCATTGCTTGCTTGATTATTATGGAAATCACACTATCCTTGCCCCCTCCCCTCAAACCCCTCAGCAATGACCGATCTTTAAACAAAAAATAAAGTTTGAAAGAAAATTGACAGTGAAAAAGAGTGACATGAAGAAAAGAAAATCACAAGATGGGTCATTGAAAAACAAATCAGAATGTTATTAACATCATAAAATACAACTTCATAACTCTCTAATTCTGTGAGAAACACTGACACGCCATGGGCTGTAATAACACTTTATAATCAAAAATAAGGCAAAGGAAACCAGTCGTTAAAAAAAACAAAAAAAACACTGTATTATGTATATGTAATAATGAAGATTACTTTATGTTGCTGGCATCCAGCTTCTTTCACTGATGATATCTGGAGAATGCAGCATGTTTGTCAAGTCTCTCACTGTCATGGTTTTTCACACTTAACCACACACTCAATGGAGCCAAACACAAATCATGATAAAGACTTAAAAAGGAACCCGTTTATTTTCCTGACAAATTATTTATCTTAAAAAAAAAAATACACACTGTGTCATGGCTCAAGTGCTAGAAAAGGTAGGAGTGCAATGTGAATGACAGCGACAGAAAAATACCTCGAAAAAAAAAAAAGAGTAGGTAGTCTCACAGGCATCCTCAAATTCTAAAAAGTTGCACACTTGCACATTGACATGCCAACCGTAGGGCATACGTGATGCCATGCGACTATATCTCAGCAACTGTGTGTTGACAGCAGCTTTACGCAAGACTGCCCCTGATGGAGTTTGGATCTGGTTTGTTTGTATCACTGACAGATTCACCCGTTCCTAGATGGGTTGCTTGGTGCAAAAGCAGACAAACTGTACAATCCTACCAATGAGGAGTCTCCCTTCCACCCAACAAATTCTGTCACGGCCTACAGAACAGGTAATGTACGTATTCATTTTAATGCTGGGTGTGAACAGAGCTTGTGTGCGTGTAGTTGTTGTTGTTGTTGGGTGTTCACCAGTTAACAGACTACTAAATATCTCAGACAAAAGCTTTCACCTTTAACTGCCAAACAATCAAAGGGTGATAACAGAACTATCAAACTAGATTTGTACCTCCTACTATTGGCAAAACAACAAGCTCATTCAGAGGCAAAGCTACACACGTACGTCTTAAATGATAGCTGCTTGGTCAATACTGAGATCACAATTACTCATGGCAGTTCCCCATTCCATAAACAAGATATTCCAGTTGAACATTGAAAACTAAAACCAATTTCAAATTGTTAACTATTAAGCACTTAACTAGAACTTGTTTCAAATATACCCTACTTTATTACAAGAAACCAGTTTGACCCCATAAACCAAAGTTTAATACTAATGCCAAGAGAGCAGCATTCAAACAAATCAGATTCAATCTTCATGTACCACATGCCATTTCATTTCACTTGCAGGTTTCCTTTGTGTTGAAAACGCTTTCGTCTCTGATGAAAACTGTGTAGCAGAGAGCCAACAATCGCTGTGTGCACGAAAGAAACATTTGTGACTCAGACAGTTTTCCAGTGATTGGTCAAACAGTTTCCATGTGAATACTCTACTGATTTCATGTACCAGGGAAAATGCAACACAAAACACCAATAACTTGTGGTATCTAAAATTCGTGAGTTAAGTGATTACAGTTATTATACAATTATTGGCATCACATCACTTACACAAAGCAGGATTAAATTACATGTGAACAACTTGGGAATTAAAATCTCACAAATCACAGAAAAATAATTGCTGATAATTGTCAAACATTTACTTGTATACATAAGGAAACAGTGGTACAGTGTTCAAGTTTAGTGTCCAACCATCACTTGAGGAAATCACAGATGTCCTTCACTCCTTGTGTATGGTTGTTACAAGCAGAGAACCTGGCACTTAATCAAACCATCTCTTTCAGTAAAACAGATTGTTTAAATAGTGCTTGCAAAGCACTTGGAGAGGGAGGCGAGTAGACCTCAACAAATAGATCTAAAATAATGGCAGTTGAAGCAGAAAATAAAAGCAAGGCCTTAAACAGTAAATACTGCAGTGCTGCTCTTCACTTTAAACCTGGATTACAGAGGGCTAAGCCCCGACAGAGCTTACTCCAAAGTTAGCCACATAGCCAGTGGGCAACAGTGAGCTTATCGTGAGGGATACAGACAAAAGGCTTTCCACTACGCTGATCAGGGGGCAGAAAACAAAGAGCTGGACCAGCACAACAGAAAAGCCATTGGGGTGCCGAGAGTGCTGGAATCAACAGTTGGTTTGGTCCAGCACTCCTGACTCAGTGCTGGGTGTTCTGGCTGAGCTTATGTGATGTCACGCTCTCCAGACATGCATTAGCAACACACACTCCCAGAGCTAAGTGAAGCTCTAGATCTACGCAAGTAATCCAATTGAAACTGCTCATTATCCAAACACATTTAATTGGTTTGGTCTCAAAACACAGTTAGCAAGCTTGAGGGTTACCTTGTTGTGGCCATAAGAGACTGAGCTGGGGGCTATTTCACAAAACCTAGATAGCGGATTTAGCCGGGATTTTCCAGTTATCCTGGCTGAATTTAGCCATGACTCGGTTTCATGAAAGTAGTGGCACGTAAATTACAATGGAGATTTATTCAGTGCAACTAGCGTGCTCCAGACCAGACTAAAAGCAGGCTTGATTAACCTTGGTGCCTTTTCTGTTAAGTCAGCAGTCACTCCAATGCATTTGTGCCTTGTTTTTAATTAGCCTGCATTAAAATACCACAGGTTCATATTTTTATTCAGTTAACTACAGTTATTATTTGAACATTGTGGCCATTGTTGTTTTAATTATTTATGTGATAGTCGTTACATTGAGGTTCTGGTTGTTGCTCCAGAAAAGGTCGTCCCCACAATCAGGCAATGTATTGGGCCTCTTTCCTCTGCCGTCCACTTTTTTTCCCCACTTAAGAAATATTAGAAATCTGAGATCTGTAGTTTCAAATGCTGAACTTCAGATGCTTTTACATGCATTTATCTCATCTCGCATTGACTATTGTAATGCACTGTATGTCTGCTCTTGTTCGCCTTCAGTTAATCCAGAATGCTGCCGCAACATCACCTGATCTCAAGTCTCTTCACTGGCTCCCTGTTTAATATAGGATTCAGTTCAAAATTCTCACTCTCAGATACAGATTATTGCATGGTTAGGCACCTGCATATGTAGCGGAGCTACTGCAACCATATTTGTCAGCTTACTCTCTAAGGTCTACTATGTTAAATCTACTGACTGTTCCACACACCCGGCTTAAGACCCGTGGTGATCGATCTTCTGAGTCAGTAGCACTGAGACTGGAATGCTTCGCCTCCACCCTTACAGTCTGCTTTTCTGTGGGCTCAGTTAAATCAGTTAAAGACTTACCCATTTAAACAGGCTTTTGGTTGACCTGTCTGCACTTTATTTTAATTGTGTATTGTGTTTTTAATGTTATCATCTGGTATGATTTATGTAAAGCACTGTGATTTTTATCTGTGATAAGTGCTCTATAAATACATTTTACTTATTATTATGTTATTATAAAGACTGCTTTTCATATTGTTGTTCAAAGTTTGATGAATATATTATTGCAGTTGTTGATATGATTAGAAATGGTTGATAACTTTATCAATGCAAAGGTCTTTTCAATGAAGTCAGTGATAAGGACAATATATAGAGTCCTAAACATGCGTTTCTATGACAATACAACAATAGCAGATTGGTCAGAGACCAACACGTTGTTAGGTTATTTATTGTTTTTTTATGTATTCCTTAACAATAAAGATTAATGTATGTTAATCTTCCATGTGCATGTGTTTTTTATTTGGCATTTTTGGGGCATTAGGTTTCACAATTATACAATGCTCTCAAATTCAGTAACTTAAGTTATGCCATTTAAGTAACTCAACGAATGGTATAACTATGACTGTGTCACTTAAGTGGTTAGTCTATTCTAATACATTAAGTCAGTCAGCTAATTGTCTAACACACTTTTTCTCACTGTTTTATTCCAGCTGCCGTGTTCCCTTTTTTTACAAATGATATGCTTTACTTACTCGTAAGCTTCCATTAAAAGCTGTTGCTCACTGGTTGTTAAATAAGCGGAACCAGTGTTTCCTCTATGTTGATTTGACCGTGGCGGCCACCCACGTTAACATTTCTGCCCCCCACGGTATCAGAAATAGGGCTGCATTATTAGAGTGCAAGTCGGAGAATTTCGCGGACATGCGCTTCACACCGCGAGCTGGCACGCGAGTCGCATTCGGACCTGCCCCCACTGCTAAAAAAAAAAATCCTAAAGGAAACACTGAGCGGAACACCTCTTCTTCATTTCAGCATCAGTAAATCTGTGATTGACTTTGTAGTCTGTTGAAGAAAGATGTGAACGCTCAATAATTTTAATTACTTACACCTGGCTTGACCTAGTAGCACCTCCTCAACTTGGCTTGGCCAACGTGAAACACATGAAGCCAGGATGCACTGATTAGACTAGGTCAAGCCTTCTTTATCCGTTTCCTGGATTTCTGAATTCTGCTTTTGTGAAATAGCCCTCTGGTGTGGAATATAATTTATCAATCTTTTGATGCAGCACCTGCAGTGAGACAAGTATTCTTCACTAGCCTTGAACAGAGTAGACCAACACAACAGTAATATTAACTGGTGAGTGGTTATTCTCAGTAATGAAACCACAATGCCGATAAAAAGTCAAGTGAGTTACATAAGAGGATATAAATACTGCCACTATCATGCTTGTTTGTCTTCCCCTGCGTTTGGCAGACAACCTTGTCACGGCCCAAGTATAACAATCCATGTACAAAACACAGCCCTGCAGATAGACAGGGTCCACAGTCAAAGTCAAACTCCCTGGAGGCACAATGACTGCACATGTATATTTGTGAATAATCCCAATCACCTCCAACAGCTCAGTTTAGGCCGATCACGAAGGGCCTATATTTAAGAATGTACATAAACTGAGGGATAAGGACAAAAATATTAACAGTGTTAGGTCTTGGACAATTTTCTGCACCCAACTTCCAAACCCAAAATAGCTTCTGATACCATGACTTAAGGCACATTTTTTATGAATCACATTTGGTAGAGGCCACACGACCACTAAGCAACATACGTGATGTTGCTTTTGTGAAACAGTCAAACAAAGATGTCTGTATACCAAGAGTTCCATGGGGGAAACACATAAGTGTACGTGTGAAGGAGGCATAATTTCCACACAGCGCATTTGCCTCACAAGGACATCTAAAGAGGCCACAACCTTATATTTTGTGCTTTAGATGAACTGTACAGTCGGGTCTGAACAAAATGATGCTTGTATTTGATATCCTCAGGTCTCCTGTTACCCAATCGTCATGTGGATGTGAAGACAAAACAGCCCTGCTTTCCCTCACACACAAGCAACTCCAACCATAACAAATCTGTCTCTACACATTGTATACAGTTGGCATTGGAGCAAAGATTTCTGTCAGATTTGTAGAGCCAATACAGATTACCAATCACTCCATCTCTGCCTAAAAATGTCTCAAGTTTCTTTTTTGAAAAAACATTCTAACACATTTTCCACAACTTGAATCATATGCCAAAATGTTTACAGTTACAACTAAAAAAATACTTTTAAAACTATCCTAACATATGCAATAACAAATAAGTTATATTTATCAGGGAGAACTAAGATGTAAAATAAATAATGTAGGCAGTCTATATATTGCTTCAAAAACAGCAGTGGAGCAGCCAAGGAGGCCAAACAGCAGTTTCACACAGTATTAGGGTGAGCATGTGCTAATCAAAGCATCTTTGTTTCAACACCTTATTAACAAGTCACTCTGGGAAGGTTGTGGCTGCAAATTGTAATCAGATCCTCAACTGTAAAACAGAAAGGACAACAACACTGCATCCATGCAACTGAGAAGCTCTGGTGGGAAGGGGCTACAAATGGGGTAGGAAAAAACTATTACAAGACTGTTCTTACAGTAATGTTAAGCCAGTGTCCAAGAACGTAAACATCTACAAGTCAGAGTAATCCCTCACTGCCATATTGCAAATAGCCACTCTCAAATCCTCCAACTAATAACAGCAGTTATTCAGAGCAGGGCATTTCTCTTATTCTGAGCTGAAATACAAGTACCTCCTCGATGAAAAGCAAATACATTAATTAAAAACCATAATCCTAAACCAGTAACGTTAATGTTTGAGAAGGTGTAATTTAAGTAAAATGTGTGTGATGTTCCTCCTTGTTCGTGCTACTTTACTCTGTAACGTCACCTATGTCCCCTTCATTTGCAGACTACACGGTAGTACGTATGTATCGCTGATGAAAACAGAAAAGGATGGCTATGATAAAAAAGACCGATTAAATAGCGTTACTAACGTTAGCTAAACAACATGTAAAGAGCAGGGTTGGCATCCAACCATCGAGTCTGAGAGCATAGCAATCTCAAGTATGCTACTAGACCGTGCTTACCTTTAACTTCAGCCGACTTACCCGATATATACAATACACATTTCTCTACCACATACCAAGATATCGATTAAATTAAGTACATTGCTACACAGTGGGTTTGGTCCTCCTCACCTTCCAAGAGACGCTGAATTATAGAGTCGATGTTTAATTTGTCTGGCTCCGCCATTTTCTTTATTTTCTGACGTTCTCGGGTAGTCAAGACCTTGGTTTTCCGTGTTGCACCTTAGCTAGATTTCAAGAACAGAAAGAAAAAGACAGACACTGACAGTTACTCGCAATATAGCTACGTTTGAACTCACATTGGTTAGCAAACGAGGGCCTCGCACTAGCTAATCGAGCAATGTTTGCAGACTAAAACAATGAATGAGCTTATGCGAGCTTGAGCTAACCAAGCTCGCTAGGTAGCTAGCTACTAGCAAAGTAACGTAAGCGACATATGAACTAGCTAGCTAGCTAGCAGCATCAAAACTGAACGGCTAGCTAGTTAGCTATCGTTAGCTATGTGGCTAATATAACTTGTAAACACATAGAATGTCCCCGAACCTTGTCGGTTGTTCGGTTATACGCGAGTCCTCCTGGGGGTGAGTAATGTGTAAATATGTATCCCCTTGCTCAAGCTTGGCCCCTTTCCTTCGGCTTGTCCGGGTCCCTCCACTCTTCCCCCAGGAACTTTAAAAGAGGGCCGTGTCTACCGAAGTGTCTACGGTAACGTAAGAGGCTGAATCAAACCGAGCTCTTCACACGTTTCTCAGAATATGATTGGTCCATTTTTCAATTTAGAACCCGAATTGTCGCATTTGATTGGACGCATACTGGCACGTCACTTAACCGCCTCCCCCAGTTGTTTACGACAGCATGAGATGGAAGTGAGGGGTCAAAGTGTGCCACGGAGTGTTTGCAAATGGAACTGCAGTGTAAAACCATCTCATTCTATTTCTATGTCTAAACCATAAACTGTATAAAATAGGTCAAAACCTAAAAATACCATTCACCGCTTACGTCGGACCTGCCCACACCTGTACAGTAAAAGAAAATCTAACACAAAAGATCTGTAATAAACACCTTTTGGAGGCTCATAGTTTTAGGTTTTATTCAGACTCAAAATGGGTTTGCCGAATAAATTTTGAGGCCATAGATTGGATGGAACAAAGAAAGAAAAAAAAACTTATTGGTGCATCATTTTAAACACATTCCCTGTAGTTAATTAGCATCACTGAAAACTAAAATTTTGACTAAAATAACGTTCTGTGGGTTTAAAAAAAAAAGTGTAATTTAACTGAATTTGTGTTGATGGACCCCACCCAAGCGTCTGTGGGATTGATAGCTACATTTCGACAAAACAAGTACATTTCATTCTTCCTGGTCATGTTACCACATCTGTCATTAAATAAAGATTACAGAAAACAAGAACCTAATGACCAATCTTACAATTTGTTTTAATAGCATGTATGTGTAACTAGTTAAATATACTTAAGTTCAAATTTGAGGTACTTGTACTTTACTTCAGTATTTCAATGTCATGCTACTTTATACTGGAGGAAAAATATTATATTTCTACTCCACTACATTTATCTGACATCTTTAATTCTATATATATTTTTACAGATTAAGATTTTACATTCAAAACATATGAGTTTAAAAAATGTGAAGAATTTTTATAGATTAAACTACCCAACAGTATATGAAATAGTGAAAATTACCTCAACCTCCACCTTGACCAATTGGCAGTAAAACCTATTATTGTATTAAATAATAATAATAACAACAATAATACAATAATGTAATATACAGTATGATATATTTCTGCATTATAAGTATGTTTACTTTTAATACTTTTTAAATTTTATTTTGCACTTCTGTACTATTACTTAAGTAATATTTTCAATGTAGAAGTTTTACTTGTAATAGAACTTATTGAGTATTACTTTGACTTAACTAAGTAGAAGGGGTAGAAGAACTCCACTGGACACTGAACAAATTCAAAATAGATGATGTACTACAAAAGTGTAGTAAAACCACAAAATAGTAGCACAAATAGCTCCTCATTGTTAGGATTAGTCTTATGAAATTACAATTAAATTCCTCCTTGCAGAACACATTACAATTCATGTACAGCATCTACATTCTCTGTGTGCCGCTCCATCACTTAACCATCTTCCAAAATAAAATCTAAATTGGTATATTGGTATATTATGCAAACCAAAACATTGTGTGTCACTATGTCTGCATATTTCTGAATGTGTTAATAGAGGCTACACTTTTTGGTTTCACAACATTCCTTTTCATTTCCTCATATTCTTTCCTTCCCATGATCCATGAAACCCCACTTATTATCTTGCACAAAATTCCTAAAACAACTCTGTCTCGATTTCCTAAATTAGTCTCCTTACATTCGTCATCACAGTTTCGACAGAGGTAGGTGCAGGGGGGGTGATCTGGGATGTGCAGGTGGTAGCCTGGGCGGTATCTAGTTGTATGGACTGGGAGCATAGAGAGAAAAATCTGCGGTCATCTATGACTCCATTTCTTGCAACCTGTGATACAACCAAAATGAGTCACTCAGAATCATCACGGTAATCACAACAACAAAACTCTCTGTATGATTTTAGATCAACTTTGAACATGCTAAGACATGATAAAATATTTTCCCTGGAAACCCTGAGGTTTATCTACAGCGGTGAGTTAAGTGAGAACTCCTCTGAGCTCCACAGCAGGTCTAAGGTGGAAAAAGAGAGGGAAACATACATATAGGACAAGTCCAGTCTGGTTTTGAGATCCTTCCCTCCTATGTACTCCCATTCAAGCACAACCCCACCCCACACCTTACATTCCTCTACAAATACCCCACTATTTTAGAAGGTCTCTGCACAACACTTGTACATCCGAAAACAGCATCTTCAAAACAACGTGCAGGCAGGAATAAAGGAAGAATCTAAAGAAATACTAACTTTTCAATTTTCCCTTCAAGTTCAGAGGACACATATTAAAGGGTATGCATCTTTTTTTATCCACTTTTTATTCATGTGTACTGTGAGCTTTGAAAAGAGATATGATTCTGCAAAAGCTTGAAATGACAGAGGATCAAAGGATTAGGGATTAGTTGAAAACCTTTTTATAGGCGAAAAAAATAAACATATATCTAGATGGAATATAAGAATGCGTTTCATTTATTTAGATATTTCATTTAGTTTTAGCACCTGAATTTATTTTCTTTGAAGTTTAAATTTTGTTATTTTTGTTTTCATTTTTCCCCTATCAAAACATACTATCTATTTGAATAAAGCAATCAAAACTATTAAAACATTCAATCTAATATTTATAATTAATTAAAAGATGCAGTTTAAGAGGATCAAAAGTACTTTTTTAAACTGCATCACTTTTCGTGCAAAGAATTTGCATCGTTCTTCATAGTTAACCTGCCAGGTGTGAGCCCGTTTTCCTCCCACCTTCTTTACTCAAACTTTAATTTTCATCTGTATAAAATTGAATCATAAAGTGACCCCTAAACTAAATAAGATTTTCCAAGTAAAAAGATTTGAGGGAGTGGTTCAGCCAGTGCTGGGTGGAGGTCCAGGAAGCCAGGGCTTGTCGGGACACGACTGTGTTTTAAAATGTAGCCTTAGGCAACACAATCCTGTAAAGGCCTGTCAGAGAGAGTCTGAGTATGTGTTCAGCTATGTGATCACAAAAACCCCACAGATCAACATAAATGGTTCTTACATGTTGGATCAGCGAAGGAGATTTAACAACTCCTCCTCTCTACCCAAAGGAGGAAAACAGGAAGAGTTTTAACAGCACAGAACTTACGTGTCAGTACTAGAAATTTGATTTATCTTAAAGTTAATCATATGAACAATGAAACAAAAGTAAACACATTTTTTAGCATGTAAGTAGAAGAAAAGGTAGAAATCTAAGATCTTGGGAGAGCCAAATAAAAAAAAGGCCTCGTCCCTCATCAGATGGTTTGGGATGTAAAGTTGTTGAGAGAAAAACCGAATTACAAAAACAAAAACATTAAGATTAAGATTAAGTTGGAGGTAGAATAAAAAACGCAAGTAGTGAAATCATGTGAAGAGCTGTAATTATCACCCTCATGCCTCTGATTTGTCCCTTCTTCTTGTCCTTTTACAGAATGGGATCTGTTGGAGTTCAGATTGTATGTGTGGCCCTCTGCGTCTTTGGCCTGATCGGGGTCATTGTATGCTGCGCTGTCCCACTCTGGAAAGTGTCCTCCTTCACGGGATCCAACATCGTGACTGCACAGGTAATGAAAAGCTTCTGTTATGAAAGGTAATGAATGGGAAGAGATTAGGTATGACAGGTATGTAAAACCAACATTAAAAGCCCAACATACAGTGTATTCTTCTGACTTTCCTGGAAGTATATTTTTAACCCCATCACTAAAATGTACAATAAAAACACAACGCTAAAACACTGAATTGAAACCTGTTATCACTGCAATATTGATTGACAGGTCTTTTAATACAGGACAAACACAACGGAACAACTACTGTAAATCTAAGATGATGATTTCTGATACTGTTAGCTTACAAGAAAACTTTAACTTTAACTTTGATTATTGGAGTGATGAAGTGCTACATTTTCAGGTTTATTTTAAACTATAACAGTGCATCGTATTTAATGAGCTCATCATATGTTTTGTGTAAAAAAAAAAACAGAATCTGTAAAGATAAATGAGTGTGTGTGTGTGTGTGTGTGTGTGTGTGTGTGTGTGTGTGTGTGTGTGTGTGTGTGTGCGTGAGTAGAGCACACAGGAGGGCCTGTGGACAAGCTGTGTGGTGCAGAGTACCGGCCAGCAGCAATGCAAGAACTACGACTCCCTGCTGGTGTTGCCCTCTGACCTGCAGGCCGCCCGTGCCATGACCATCATCAGCTGCATGTTATCCAGCCTCAGCCTCCTCATCCTATTCTGTGGGGCCGACTTCACCACCTGCATAGAGAACGAAGATGCTAAGCCCAAGATCAGCTTGGTGGCCGGGGTGGGCATGCTGCTGGCCGGCCTCCTGGTAATCATTGCCGTCAGCTGGTCCGCTAACAGTGTTGTGACAGACTTCAACAACCCCCTGGTGCAGGCTTCCAACAAGAAGGAGCTGGGAGCGTGTATCTTTGTGGGCTGGGGGGCCGGCGTACTGCTCCTTCTGGCTGGAGGTCTGATCTGTTGCTTCAGCAGGCCCAAATCTGGCAGCTCCGGTGGAGCCGCCAAGTACTATAGCAATAGCTCTGCCCCCTCCGCCAATAAAAACTATGTGTAGTGGCTTTATGAAGGGGACTGGTGTTTGACAGAAATGAGGGGATAGGGGTTAAGTTGGTAAAAGACTGGGAAGCAACAAAGTAGATGACAACAGGGGATGTTTTAGGAAAAATGTAATAATAAAAAAAAAAGTCTCTGTAAATACTCAATTCTGTCAACTGCCTCCCAGTTTTTTCCTTTCATATTCATAGTTACGCTGGTGATGTTTTACTCTTTGGTGCTGGGTTATGCATACACTATTTTAAAATAAATGGAAAACAAATGGTATACTTGTTGATTACACACATTTTGTGATCTTAGAATTAAAACTATTTTTATTTGGGTTGCTGCTTTGACATATACAGTACAATATCAACTATGATGCATTTTCCTTATATTTCTGTTAGACATTAAAAGGGTCTTTCAAAGAACCACACAAATGTAAAGTAACATTTAAGATTATGAAAATGTGGAAAGCGCATTTGTGAGAAGAATTATCTGATCATGTAAGCTCCAAGCTCAACATTAACATTATTATTAAGTTTAAGGAGACGTCCGGCCTTTTGTAGACACCGTTATTGCCTCACATTTACAGTTAGTTTAGATCCACTATGGTCTATATTGCATGTTTTTATCTCTTGTCACCTCAGGGAGCATCTGTGTGAACTTGTTCCTTTTTGATAATACGTTCTTAAACGTCCACATGACATTTCATTTTATATAACATTTTCTCATTTTGTTTTGTTTCTCATGTTGTATGATGATGAGTATAAATAATTAAAATTGTAATGTAATTCAAATGTGTGTTTCATGTGTATTTCATTTCACACAAAAAAGCCGCAAACAGTATTTTGAAAATACAGAGGATTTTATTTCAAACTAAAAGCATATATTAAAATAGGAATTTTTAAAATTGATCAGACAAACCAAGTAAACAAATTCAAGCTTCAAAGAAAAATGAAGTTTCATAACAGCTGTAGGTTTCAATCTCTCCCTTTGTCTCACTACAATCAGATTTACAACAGCCCACTCTTCTCTCACTGTTTTTTTTCCCCACTGTTTCGCTCTTGACTTTTGACTTTGATTTATTGTTCTTGTTTATCAAACTTCTCTAGTTTAATGCTTGCTCTCCAGCTCCTTCACACGGTTGGTCAGCTCCTCTATCGCTGCTTTCAGGTCTTTCACCTCCTTTCTCAAGGACTGAACCTCCTGAGAGACAGACAGACAGACACAGATAGAGTGATGATGTGATGGAGAATGTTTGATTACACATATATTATAGAATTGGTCAATACTTTTTGTTGTCTAGGTTGCAGTCGTTGGACAAAATTTCAAGCCAATAATAAAATTGTAGGAGGATTTTCTGGAGCAATAAAAATGGTTACATGTAGTATCCAGTAAGTGTAAAAAATACTTGGGCACGAGTAAAATGTACTTAAAGCACCATAAAATACCATTATGCACGAGTTTTATATTATTATATATTTTGTTATTTAATCATTATTACTGATCATTTCATTACTTTATTAGTGACATCTTAATGTGTAAGTAGCACATTGTGTAGCTAGTACATGCAGTACTTTAATGTATCCAAATGCACTATATTTCATATTTCAAGGCCCTGAACACCCACATAGTTCATAGATAATGTGGCTGATTGGACCTTTTCCAGGACTGTGTGGGTGTGGTTAGACTGAGTGATTGACATCTTCCTGAGTCCACTGTTAGTGTTGTTGCACCTGTTGGGGTGGGACAAATGACACCTTTGTCATCCTTATTGGTAGAAAGAATTTGTGACCTAATAAGTTCCCATCAAAGCTCCGGCCCACCTTCAACCTGAAAAGAGTCTAATCAGCCAGAATAACTGAAAACACCTATGTGGGTGTTCAGAGGCTTTATGTTGAAATTAAGTTGATCTTTGAATTTAAAACATTATTATACAAAGTAACTGGTGACTAAAGCTGTTAAATAAATGTTTGTCTCAGAGATGTAGTGGAGCAGAAGTATAAAGGAGCATACAATGGAAACACTTCAGTGAAGTACAAGTGAAATTTGTTAATTACAGTACTTGAGCAAATGTACTTTGTAAGTAAATGTACAACCACTGCAACTTTTGAACCCTAAATGTAACAAAAATATTTAGCTTTGTGTGTCTCACCCCACTGTTGTCCTGTTGATTCCCAGCAGAAGCAGCCGTGGTCTTCAGAAGAGTCTTGTGAACTTTGAACTCCTTGGCTTTGGTGGTTGCTACAAACCCGTCCTTTAGAGAGATCATAATAGGCTGGCCTTCTTTTCCTTGAAACCACTCATCAGCTTCGACTGAAGGCTCAGGGCCGACGGTGTCTGGGTACAGATCCTCCTGGAACAGATCAGACTGCACAGGCAGAGAAGTTTCGAGTGAGTTAAAGACAAAAATGCACAAATGAACTTATTTTGACTGATAAAAGTATATAGTGTAGATTTGTACCTTGCGTGGCACCGTCATGACTATGGGCTCACATTTCCTCTCATGGAGTTTGTAGAATCTGAAGGTAGAAATATTGGTTCATATTTTAGGTTGTTGTGTCAGCCTAGATTAAGATAATAAGTTTCTTTTGGAGAAAGTAGACAAATTTGAACACAAAAAAGACAGAGTACAGAGCTCGCGTAGCTAAAAACACTGAGCTACTTTTGGATTACTAAAGACATGAATGTCTTTACCTGGCAATTTCACATTTGTTGACCTCCAGGCCTCTCTTAGGCATGTATCCCATCCCCTTCTGGCTCTCCTTGCTGCCGTACATGGACAGGTAGTGGACATAAGGAGCTTCATCTGTCACCTCGAAGTAACGGATACTGCTGTCCCCCTGTGAAGAAGATGTGAGTGTCAGCTGTATGTGTCTGTGTGGGTGAGACAGACACAGAAAGACAGTTGTTTCAACATCTAAATCTAACCTTGCCACAGAGGTAGACGACGCCAGTGTCTGGGTCAAAAAATGGCAGAAGGACACCACTACTGGTGTCCAGTTCCTGCAGGGTCAGCGGCTCTCCAAAGTTCTTCTGTTAAAAGAAATTCAGATACAAAGAATTATATGTTTGATCATTTCCAATGTAACATCTTGTATGAAAAAGGCTGCTCGAGCAGAACGGACTGCAGGTAAGCCAAGGACTTAATCAAGTTTGATGTGGGATTTTGCAGAGCAATACTACCCATAATGCTGTAAGCTGTAAGTTGTGAAACAGCAGTGGTGTAAATACAGTAAATAACTCCCTAATAACAGATTACTAACATTTTAAAAGTACCACAAAACTGTCTAACAAGTCCAACTGTCAAGATTTTTTCAAATTATGTCTAAAATTTAAAATCCCCTTAAATGTGTTTTTCTTATTGCTATTTCACTTGGATGTTTGAGCTTCACTGTGCAGAAGGATGTATTACACAGAGTTTGACACTAGAAGGCTGAACTCACATTTATCTGCTAAAATTATGCAATTCTTAACAAGGTGACTAAATACGTTTTGTATAAAATCCATATCAGACACTAATTGTTATCCAAACAACAGCTGTTTAATTAGTTATCCAAAGAACAGTTGTTTAAACACATCTGGAGGAGATCTTTAAAGGCCCTAAAAAACAGTTTTCTTACTACGCGTAATAACCTCTCTGCCAAAGTTTTAACTGTTTTAGATTAAGAACAAAACATTTTTATCAAAATATGAAACCCTTTCTTAGAATATCCTGCTATCATGAATAACGTCACTACTGCTGCTTTTTTGTTCTTTTTTTTTTCTTTATGTGAATGGGCATTTCACATGGCTTTTGTTTACCTTTGTGATTATTTTTGTATGTGTGTAGAAAAAAAAGTTAAAGATGTCATAAGAGATTTTTTTCTTTATTTTGGTTCTGTCTGTGCTCTTCTCAATGGTTTAAAGTGGGCAAGACCCAGTTGGAAAAATGTGATGACATTCCTAATAATAATAATAATAATAATAATAATAATTAATTTATACTTTATTAATCCCACAAGGGAAATTACAATGTTTTCACTCTGTTGTTATTATTATACACATTACACACAGGCCTGAATTACATACACATGCCTATACATGCACTAATGGAGAGATGTCAGAGTGAGGGGGCTGCCCATGGAAAGGCGCCCCAAGCAGTTGGGTGTTCGGTGCCTTGCTCAAGAGCACCTTGGCAGTGCCCAGGAGGTGAACTGGCACCTCTCCAGCTACCAGTCCACCACCATACATTGGTCCGTATGGGGACTTGAGCCAGCAACCCTCCGGTTCCCAAACCAACTCCCTACTGACTGAGCTACTGCCACCCTACCAATCAATCAGATGAAATGTTATTGCTCATGTTTCCAGGCCACTGTCAGTCAAATTTAGTCAAAAATAACATGAATCTTAGTAAAGTGAAAACGATTTTGAGCCTGAGAGACAGCAGAGACTGAGACACAAGTCTTGAACTTGAACATGCAGGTTGTTGACACTTACTGGGTCCCACAGTGCCACCTGTCTCTCACTCATGCGACTGAAGCCGGTAGTGAGGATCTTCCCGTCGGCAACAAACACGGCCCTGACAGGCCTGGAGCCCTCATGAGGCTTCTCCTTCTCCTGTAGGGGTGTGAGGCAGAGCAGAGGTGGAGGTGTTACTGAATCCAATTCACCACTACTGTGCTTCCCACTTTTGTGCTCTGACCAGAGCTACGTTCTTGATGAAAATAGAATTACTCAATATGAGTAGTAAAAATAAAATATTATTACATTTTAAATGATTTAATACTATGAAAATATCCAAAATAATTGTCTTATTATATTTCTTATGTTCTAGAGCAAAAAAATAATAGTACAAATAAATTAAGAGATTATTAATAATGAATTAGATAATGCTGCTGATTAAAAAGGTTACATTTCAGACTCAAAAGTTGAATAGTGAATGAGTGCTGTATGACTGCTAGCTGTCTCTATGTTAGTCCTATGTGACCTGCCTAGGGACTGCAGATGAAAAGTAGTTATTTTTACTAATTCTGGCATATTTACATGGTGTTTTTTGTTCAACAATGTTCATAAATATGCATGGTCCCTATCAAATAAACCAATAAAATAAAAATAAAAAGTAAAATTCCTAAAGTTTAGCACTGAAATTCAACAAATTGTTGCATATAGAAGCAGAATAGCAATGAAAACAATCTTCATTCATTATTATATCCTAGCTGTGTTACTGAAAGAAAACACTCACAAATTATAGAAAATACAACTGTCATCATCATCATTCAACAATTAGTCAATTAATCAATTAGTCGATGGAAAGAAAATGAATCTGCAATCACTTGAATGATCAATTAATCGTTTAAGCCATTCTTCAAGCAATGCCAAACATTTGCAGCATCTCAAGTGTGAGAATGTGTAGCCTTTTTTGTCTTACATTTTAGTAAAGTGAATATCTGTGGGTGTTGGTAAGGGAAAAAAAGAGAAATTGTGTGATTTTTCATAATTTCCTGAATTTTAGATTGGATTAATCAAGAAAATACCTGGCAGATTAATCAATAATGAAAACAACCATTAGTTGCAGTCTGAATCATTATGGCCTGTGAGTTAAATGTCCCTCCAGATGTTTGCAGAGAAATGTAATTGAAGACTTGTTTGGTAAAGCTGCAGTACGGAGTTACAGGGAAACCTACAATGATGACGGTGCCCTTGCGTGGGTCCAGCACCCGCATGGTCTTGTCCTTGCAGGAGGTGAGAATCTGGGAGCCGTCCTGGTTCCAGCAGGCGCTGTAGATGAGGTCAGGGTGAACACTGTCGATCCTCACCACTGCCTCCCCACGAGCCACATTCCACAGGATCACCACGTTATCACAGCCTGCATGGACAAAACAGTGACCAAAATGGGAAATGAAAAGAGGCTTCACCGTGGGCCATTATAAGGTAACTAATCTACAGTATGAATCAAATTATTCCAGGTAAGTAACACAGTAGTAGTCAGCCTTATTTTCTCATTAAAAACATGACACGTTTTGGCATGCGTGATTCAAGCTCTATACCCAAGTAATAAAAGTATTCACATTGACTTTCATAAACAGTCAGAGCTTCTCTGTTCCTTCCTAGAAAATATCCTCTGATACACATGTTCAACATTTTTACTGTGCTTGGAATACACAACAGCAGTGATAGCTGCTATGGCTACACAGAAAAGAAAAGAGCACCACATAAAGAACCCTGCACTTTTTTATTATCTTGTAATGGTCTGAAAATCTGGAACATCCATAAATCAAAGCTTTGTACTGTATATTAGCAGTAGTTAGAGCTGGTTGATAATTCAATTATTGTTTATTTATTATTATCATATTATCAAATGTTTTTAAAGATTATTTTTGGGCATTTTAAGCCTTTATTTTTAAAGGACAGCTGAAGGGGGGAGAGAGGGAGAATGACATGCACCAAAGGGCTGCAGGTCGGAGTCAAACCCGCGGTGGCTGCGTCGAGGAGTAAACCTCTATATATGGGCGCACGCTCTACCAGGTGAGCTACCCTGATATTATCAATTTCAACCACATTGCCCAGTCCTCTCTCTCTCTACTCTCAGCCGTTGGTAGTATAATTTAGCAAGGGTTTGCTGTCTTAACACTGTTACACAGACAGACTGAGGGGTTTAAGGAGTCCTGGTAATGCTGTGAACTTAAGTGTCAATAAGAGCGTTCAGAGTGAACGAAGTGGGTGGAGGCTGAAAGAACTTCCTGTTCATCGAAGGTCTTAGTCTCATTCAACAAAACATCTGTGACATTATACCACCCCAGTTCCTAAAATATACAAGCTAAGAGCTCTCTGTCAGATCATGTAACTGCAGCTGCGGTGGCAGGTGCTCCTGTGGTTTCAGCAGGTTTATGAGGGTGTAGTACCTGCACTCATCAGCACATTGTGGGCGGTGGGGTGCCAGCTCAGGATGCCAACACGTTTGGAGTGGCCGTCCAGCTTGACAACAGGATTTGTGAGTGGCGTGGTCAGCCCGCCGTCCGGGATCTCCCAAATCTATTTACCAAGGAAACAATTTAGACTCTGCATTTACACACATTAAAAGATAGCATTACAGTAGGCCTACGACGTCACGTCATGCTTTAGTGCAAACTGAAATGCTTGAAAGATCGAACTGAAAGATGCCGTTACAATACAGCAATGCCTACCATGACACTGCAGTCCTCAGAGCCACTGGCAATGATGTTGTCATTGTGAGGACAAAAGTCGATGTCCAGGACCGGTCCTGTGTGGCCGCACACAGTGGGGTAGGACATGTCAATACGTCCTGTCTGCAGAGACAGAAACATAAAGACGGGTGGTGAATACAACTCCCAAAAATCTCATCCCCAGTGGGGAAAGTGTCAGATAAAGCCAAGGGACTGAAAGGTTACACACAACTATAATGGAGTAAAAAACAAAATGATTTAGTCAATGTAGGAGGACGAAGTTGATAATCAGCTGATACAGCTATGCCTCCAATTACTCCTAATGTCTAGTAACTGGGTTAGAGAGGGGATCAGGGCCAAGGAGATGAAATCCCATGGTTCCTCAATTTCTCCTTCCATGACCCAATCTGGGCTGCCCTCCCTCGAAAACATCATGCCTCACCCAGGGCATCATCTTATTTATTATTTATTTAACCTTTATTTAACCAGGAAAATACTCATTGAGATTAAGAATCTCTTTTACAAGAGTGTCCTGGCCAAGACAGGCTGCAGCACAGAGTTTCAGACATAAAACATATAACAATTCATAATGAAAATACATAATAAATTACAAGATCATAAAATATCAAGATATTCAACAATGTTCGCCAGAAGTTATCTACATCAGGGATCAAACAGATCAATCAGTCTAAGACATTTACAGCCAGATGTGCCTGCCTCCATGTCAGTCAAAATGACTTTAAAAGCATCTAGTGAGACCAACTCACGAAGGTTCAGGCAATTTTGCAAATCGTTCCAGGGAGCAGCATATTTAAACGCCCTTTTACCCAGTTGCAGTGCAGACTTTAGGAACAGATAACAGGAATAAGCCCTGGGAACATGAAAACGTCATGACGATTAATTTAATGTCTTATCTGAAATATTCTGAAAAGACATTTTTTGAGCACTTTTTCTATCATACTGTATCGCCTGGCTTCACTAGGTTTCTGTGGTTGTTTATTAACTAACTGATTTGTTAGTAAAAAAGAAAATTCAATGAGATAAACATAATAGCACCAATATTCATCTCAAAACAGGATTTCCATGTCTCTGCAGTACATTTCTCTGCAATTTCACGCCCACTGGTCCCTTAACAAATCTTTTCCCTTTGAGAATTGTATACTCGAGAGGTTAGACCATGAATAATGTGGATTCTGCAGTAATCACCGAGTTGAATTTAAAACTTTATGCATAGAATGCAAATTAAAAACTTTTTTCACAGTCATCTGGCCAAAGTATGAAAGTATGGTGGAAAACCAGTAGGAATAATATGGCCTAGAATGATTTATGATTATCACATTTTTGTCAGTATTTTCCAGCAGTATTTCACAATATTTCCTAGTGATATAATTGATTAAATGAACATGACCTGATCTGGATGAGTGGAATTAAATGTATGAATGGATTTATCAATGGTATTATATACCTGACATTAGTGCCTACAGCAGGCAAGAGAGAATATTTACAGCCTTCCTTTTGAAGAAACTGATATCAATGCGTTTTAAGACTTTTCAAGACGTGCAGATACCCTATGTATATAGTAAAAATGCCCAAGCCTAGGTGTAGATGTAGGTGATCCAACGCAAAGCTTCATTAAGCTCACATACTTTGACAAATTTAGATGTTCTGATGGCCATAAACAAGGCTACAAGGTTTGCAATTTTCCACTTTTTCAGGCACATGAAATTCAATAAAGAGGTTTCAAGCCACCTAACGTACTGCATAAGTGACTGCAGAATAACTGGGTTGAAGCCACATCCTGCCCTGACTGAACTGACAACGAACTCCTAATATGGTGAAAACTTCTCAAAAGCAACGTGAGTGACGTGTAGAAAGACTCAAAGTCTGCATCAAACTTCCTTATTCAGCTGAATGTGTGATGGTGACTGGCAGAGTTCAAACGTAAGCATGGTGTTGAAACAAAAAAACATCAC
Organism: Sander lucioperca; assembly: GCF_008315115.2. Lineage (NCBI taxonomy): Eukaryota > Metazoa > Chordata > Actinopteri > Perciformes > Percidae > Sander > Sander lucioperca. The sequence continues at coordinate 24,141,439 of NC_050193.1, forward strand.
ACCAACTTGCATTTGAAATGATCAACACATCCAAAAATGGTATTATGAGGACACAAAGAGCAAAGCAGCAGATATAATAAGATATAATAAGAATAAGAATAATCTTTGTGCCAATACAACCAGGGTGTTTCCTGTGACCCACCTTGCTCAGGGGCAACACCATGAAGGCTCCTCCGCCACTGGCGTCCACAATCATGGCCACAAACTTGGGGTTAACAGAGCAGAAGTTGCTATCCCACGTCATCTGGGAGATTCGGATGTCATCGTAGCATTGGTCAGCTTTGACAGCCTGGCCAAAGACGTGACGGAACTTACTGGACCTCACAACCTTCCTGGACATGGTGAACTGGAAAGAAAGAACGGTTAACATGAGGTAATGCTCGGAATAAAAAAAATGTTATGTGCAGGAAGCCTGTAGTAAAATAATCTCTAACAGTGGAAAGAGATCTATAACTGTGCATTTTAAAAGCACACCAAATGTCATCATTTGAATGCATATATGATTAACCATGTCAAAAAAAAGTTACCCGTTGTAATTTCCTTTCTGTTTATGCGTCTAGATTTCAAGTGGAAACAATAAACTGACTGACTCAAAGCTGACGAAACAGATGAAGGACACGACAGAGGAAAGCTACAAAAAAAGAGGAAGCAAAAGCTTTCACAACTGCTTCCTCTAGTCTGTCTGTGACTGCTACTCTGTCCCCTTATCTCTCTTTAATTTGGGATTCTGTGTGTTACTTGAATAATTGTGCATGCTGAAGACAATTGTACAAGACAACAGTATGAAGAAAACAACACTATTTACCATTAGTTGAGGTGCACATGCTGTATGCCTGAGAAGGTTGATGAGCTACCCAAAGTGGCAGTTACACCACATCCTTCAGAGTGAGCAGCAAAACAACCAACCATTCTTTTTTGCCAAATTTGTCGTTCACACACTCATGCTCTCAATGATTTCCCCACAGGTATACATACTTGCAAATACATATTTTAGCAAGTCACAAGTAAAATAACATACAATTAATGCATCCTTTACCAAAACAGATATGTGTTAAGCCTCAAATCATGCAGAAGTTCAATCAAAACCAGCTACAAAATAAACAAACCCTGCACTATTTAGCAACACTTCCACCAATGAAATACACTAAATATGTTTTGCTTTACCTCCATTAGTAGATTTTACTTCCTGAAATCTGCAGCCGCGCCTAAACTCAGACTCAGAAGAGTACAACAGCTTTGCTGCATGTGTATCACAAGACCTCTTTGGCTGCTCTGCACCTAATTTAATAATCCTTTATAGAGTGAGCCGTAATTTTATTAGGAACCTGAATGCATGTCAATAATCTTTCTCTGCCGCTGCCTGTATCTGTTGTAATGGAAAACATTGCCTGGTACAAAGGAAACAATTCACTAACTCGAAACAGGAGAACTCTAGCCATGAGGAACATGAGGATCAGAGATGCTAGATTCAAATTAATTACGTTCTGTTATCCCTACCTGTTATTTACCTATCATATAATAAATGTACCTATTATAGATAATAAAATGATATCGTCCCAGATGTTTTAAGGTGTAACAAACTGTGTGAAAAACTGCAGACAGATGTTTCAGGCCTACCTGGTAGTCGTATGGGGGCGATTCAGCTCAAGGAGTTTCGGCAGAGCACCAAACACCCTGCCACCAGAATGAGGACTTAGAGGAGACTGTAGGTTAAAGTACATTACAAAACGACATGGAGGAAGTGAAAGTTTCAAATGAACGTGGAAGTGGGAGGTCTCTCGTGTGACATTTCAAGGGCTGAAAAACTGAAGAAAGCAAGATGAAGGGGAAGACAGTGAGAGTTGTATGTGATCTTTTTTAAGATTAAATCAAGATAAAAATGTCAGGACAATGCACACTGTGATCGTGTGTAGATCAATCGGTCAAAAGCAGATTCAGGCCCTCGTTGCCTCCTACATTTCTGAAAATTGCAGTGATCATTAAAAGGGTTGAAAAGCATGCCCAGGTCACAGAAGTGCAGTTTACCCTGAAATCTGAGAGGAAAAGTTTTGATGAGACAGCTGACAAACTGTCAGGGGTAATAAAATGCTTCAATATAATTAATTCTTGACTATTTGTACTCTGATTTCACCCAAAAAGTTTGCTTTTTCAAGCTAAATTATATATTGGAGGTCTACTGAGGAAAAAGCAGATAATATATATATATATATATATATATATATATATATATATATGACCATTCTTCATTTCTCTCATTCTTTACAGATTTTGTAAAAACCTTGGATTTATCTCCTAACCCCTAATTTAAGCAATATCACACTTGTTTTAATACTAAACCCAGTATTAATTTAAAGAAGCACTACATCTATTTCACTCATGAATATCAGATTACTAGCCATGGTTAGTCCTTAGTGAAATCTGAAGTCAGTCAGGGAAGGCCCATCAAAATACCGTAGACTGTATATAAGAATGGACCAACAGATCCCGTTGCTCTGGACGGAGACCAGTGAAGGCCTTTAGAAGCACTTTTCCGGTGAGCGCTGAGCGTTACTGCGCAGCCTCCAACTGAGAGAGACGACGTAAATGTGACATGAGCAACGTGTCTGAAAGTTCTAAGTCTTCTGGTAGCTGTGCCAAGAGAAATCTCAATCATTCCCAATCTTGCAGAGACGGAGAGCGTAGGTATATGTAAGGAGATAACATAGGCACAGGCTAATTATTGATCACTAAAATGATAGTTAACATTAGTAATTCAACTTAAACAGCTAATGTAAGTCGAAACTGCCTGCAAGCTTCTCCTGTACTATACGGTAATTCCTCTACTATGCGACAGTAAGTCGCGTGGTTATGACACAATCGTTAGCCTATTTTTACAAAAACGTCTGCTACGGAGCCATAACGTGAGGTACAAGGTAATGGAGCCTTTTATACATTGTCGTGTTTCTTTAGAAATAAACAATGGACAAATAAAGTCTTTAAACGCTTCAGATGTGAAGTTATTCGCTGTCAAAGTGACGTCAAAATGAATGGCAGTCAATGGAATGCTAACGTCGGGTGATCGCTTTGTAGCATCAAAATGGCGCCATAGGAGGTTCGAGCTCTAAAGCGAAGCTTACCCCCTTGCAAAATACACTATTGAGTTGCATATGTAGAATCCAGTGTATTGGAAGTTTGACCCATAGAAGGGACTTAAAGTCTCTGCTGCATCAACTTTTTTAATCCGTCTCTTGCAAGTCCCCTAACTTTTAGGACGTGCAATATTGCTGAAACACCCCTTTAAATTTTTAATTAACCTGTGTAATTACATAACAAGCTCTAATCTACTCCGTGAAGAGGTGAAGTCAAGTAATTTCTCATCTTTCTATCATTGTGAGGTCACTTAATCTTTATTACACATAAGCACACACTTCTATACTTGTGAGGGCCATCCTTTGACATAATGCATTCCCTATCCCCCACCCCTAATCTCAGCCATCAAAACTACAAGACTACCCCCAGCCTTTGCCCTAACATTAATCTAAAAACAAAAAAAACTAAGCATTGACCTTTTCTATTACACTAACAAGGTCTGCCCCTGATTTACTACTTAAAGAGCTCAAGCCATTTCCAGTAGCTCACAAAAGTGAATACACCCCTCATATTTTTGTAAATATTTCATTATATCTTTTCATGGGACAACACTGAAGAAATAACACATTGCTACAATGTAAAGTAATGAGTGTACAGCTTGTATAACAGTGTAAATGTGCTGTCCCCACAAAAAAAAACTCAACACACAGCCATTAAGGTCCAAACCGCTGGCAACAAAAGTGAGTACACCCCTAAGTGAAAATGTCCATATTGGGCCCAGAGGGTCAATATTGGCCACCATTATTTTCCAGCACTGCCTTAACCCTCTTGGGCATAGAGTTCACCAGAGCTTCATATTGCCACTGGAATCCTCTTCCACTCCTCCATGATGACATCACGGAGCTGGTGGATGTTAGAGACCTTGCGCTCCTCCACCTTCCATCTGAGGTTGCCCCACAGATGCTCAATAGGGTTTAGGTCTGGAGACATGCTTGGCCAGTTCATCACCTTTACCCTCAGCTTCTTTAGCAAGGCAGGGGTCGTCTTGGAAGTGTGTTTGGGGTCGTTGTCATGTTGGAATACTGCCCTGCGGCCCAGTTGCCGAAGGGAGGGGGTCGTGCTCTGCTTCAGTATGTCACAGTACATGTTGGCATTCATGGTTCCCTCAATGAACTGTAGCTCCCCAGTGCCGGCAGCTCCGACACTCCCACCACGTTTGACTGTAGGCAAGATACGCTTGTCTTTGTACTCCTCACCTGGATGCCGCCACACACGTTTGACACCATCTGAACCAAATAAATGCATCTTGGTCTCATCAGACAACAGGACATGGTTCCAGTAATCCATGTCCTTAGTCTGCTTGTCTTCAGCAAACTGTTTGCGGGCTTTCTTGTGCATCATCTTTAGAAGAGGCTTCCTTCTGGGAAGGCAGCCATGTAGACCAATTTGATGCAGTGTGCGGTGTTTGGTCTGAGCACTGGCAGGTTGACCCCCCACCCCTTCAACCTCTGCAGCAATGCTGGCAGCACTCGTACGTCTATTTCCCAAAGATGACCTCTGGATATGACGCTGAGCACGTGCACTCAACTTCTTTGGTTGACCATGATGAGGCCTGTTCTGAGTGGAACCTGTCCTGTTAAACCGCTGTATGGTGTTGGCCACTGTGCTGCAGCTCAGTTTCAGGGTGTTGGCAATCTTCTTATAGCCTAGGCCATCTTTATGTAGAGCAACAATTCTTTTTTTCAGATCCTCAGAGAGTTTTTTGCCATGAGGTGCCGTGTTGAACTTCCAGTGACCAGAATGAGAGAGTGTGAGAGCAATAACACCACATTTAACACACCTGCTCCCCATTCACACATGAGACCTTGTAACACTAACGACTCACATGACACCGGGGAGGGAAAATGGCTAATTGGGCCCAATTTGGACATTTTCACTTAGGGGTGTACTCACTTTTGTTGCCAGCGGTTTAGACATTAATGGCTGTGTGTTGAGTTATTTTGAGGGGACAGCACATTTACACTGTTATACAAGCTGTACACTCACTACTTTAAATTATAGCAAAGTGTCATTTCTTCAGTGTTGTCCCATGAAAAGATATAAATAAATATTTACAAAAATGTGAGGGGTGTACTCACTTTTGTGAGATACTGTATATGTAGAGTGAGTCCAATGCAATCAAAGTTTCTCACAAACAGTGAGTACAAAAGTACAAAAACACACACACACACACACACACACACACACACACACACACACACACACACACACACACACACACACAAACAAGGATGAAGGAGATGGCCTATCAGCAGTTTTAAAAATATAGACTTCAGTTTATTGCACAATCGTTGCTGGAGACTGAGGAGTGTGAGAGCCTGTCTGTTACACAGGAAACTAATCACTAATGTTGGACAGATGTGTGAACTACAGAACGTCTGTTTTCCTGCACATTATTTGCACACAGACTGGATAATGAGGCACTCTGGGGATACACTCAGCAGCATCCCATCAGTGCTAAGGGAGAAAGTAAATTTGACAACATACAGATTTCATGCCTGTATGGGTTTTGCAGTAAAGCCCATATACACATGTGAACATATATGGTCTGGAAATATAGACAACCCTGGAGAATAATTGCAAACCAGCAAGGACAGTATTACAAGCTGTCAATTATTTTCATATGCCTGCCATAAAGCCAAAGTAATGGCCTGCACCAGTGCACATGAACTTCCACTAGATGGAGCCACACTCATTCATTTTCAGTTTAAAAATGCCGTGACATTGCTGATATGAAGAGACGGGTAACAGACAGACCCTCCAGTAAGCTCCCTTCATCCTAAAGGAAAGGGCTTGCCTCATTATCTGTACACATAGACCAGTGTCATTATTAGGATCCACAGAATAACAGTAAACATAATAATCAGTATATAACAGGTAGTCCATTATAAACAGGTCATCAACAGGCTATCCGGCACCTGTGTTATATTAAAAAATGAACTTTGTTAGTGATGTGTTAATACGTCATGTAATTTTTTTTCATTTAACATACAGACAAAAGGCCAGGTTCCACTCCTGTAACATGGTTTTCAGAGAAGTATTACCTTTCCACCTTCCTTCTGCCTTCTGTCCAATCTGTTACCCAGTTCATAGCATGAACAGACTGGACAAATAGGGCAGGTGGAGGTAGATGACAGTCTCGCAGCCATGTTTCAGAAAGCAGAGGTCAGGCCTTGGATGTTACAGCTACTGTTATGGCACCCTGAGAAGTGGGAGGCCCAGGATGTTGGAGCGAAGCCCTCTGTTACAGTGGATCAGAGGGTTGTTTCAACGAACACATACCGACTTCACTGTTACGTATCCTTCGGCTGATAATGCATAGATAGACCAGTGGATGTCACGAGGTATTCACATGCCCGCCAAGATTTCCCAACGATGGTCACAAATCTTTCTTTCCCACGTGTCTTAAAAAAAGTGGTTACATTTAAATGATCAAAAGCATTCTTAATTAGGGTCACACAAGATCAAAAATTCTACATTTGCACAGAAACCAATTTCAGTCTTTTTTTCTGTGTTGTTTACATACATATGGACATAGCTAAGCAAACACACATTCTTGATATTAATCTGAAGCACCGCACCGAGCCGCATCTGCTTCCCTCTCTCATAACTCGCTTTGGCTGTGAGAGAGAGCAGCAGCTTATATGTGGCAAACCATTAATTCCATTTCTTCTTATCCTATATTGTGTATGTATCAAAAATGAATCAGGGTATATCGTTTGCACTGTATGTATATATAATCCACATACATGTATTTACATTATTTATATGGACTTGAAATATGTTTCGGAATTGTAATTTACTTTAATCCAAAGCCCTTTTGAGAACAATGAAGAGTGCAGTTTATTTGATAGTGATGTATTGCCTCTGATCTGATCTGTTTAGTCATCTTCCTGTAGTGGTGACACCGCGTGAGACATGGTCTTTGAGTGACTACAATGAACAAACAATTAGCTACCACTATGTGACGTTAGGTTCTGTTTTACAGCTACTTTCATGCATTTTTTTCAGTTTCATTCAATGGCCAATAATACATTAGTTTCAGCTTTAACATTATACGACGGGCATAGTATGTAATAATCACTGTGTCAGAGTGAGACTAGCAGACGTAAGTATCTGACTCTTTATCTAGGAGAAGGGTGCGGGGACGCAGTCTGAGGCTAGTGTACGTGTTTAAGACTGTGGGAAATCCTTCTTCACCTATGAGTCAGTGTTAGCACAGGAAACAGAGGATGTGCTACACCTCAGACGCTGCTTATTTGGCAAGATGAAGTGGGTCTGAAGGGATTGGCAACTAGTCAGTAGGTGGCTGTGACTGTTGTCATGGGAAGCAAGTGCAATGTCATTAAGAAAGTAAGTCTGCCTGTGGAAAAGAAATCAACCACTAGTCTTAAGCATGAAGTACAGTGCAACAGTTACTTTTACTTTAGAGCAGTAACTGAAATACCACAGAGGAATATAGTGGCAAAAGAATCATCGTCCATCAATCATGGACATTCACACAGAATTGATGTAACTTATACATTACCAGAGGGCACAGGGGTTCATTCCTGTTTGGTTAGGCCAGCTTAATAAAATACTAATATCTAACTTAAAAAGACACAGTGTGTAACCTCTATTTGAGTTAAAAAGGTGCTACTCAAACAACACAAATCCAGCTGCAGGGCAAAAGCGGTGCATTTAAATAACAAAGCATAAATAATGGCAACGTGCACCATTGTGTGGCAAAAATGACTGACCCTTATCAACCATAAATTTCAAGTAAACATCCAAATACAGTAAAACCCATTTTCATTCAAGTCCAAGAAATAATATAAATAACATCTTCAGAAGAGGGCTGCACAAGTTTTTAAGGTCACATAACTGTTTTTTTCTTGCTGATTATTGCAAATGTTTTTGTGAATTGCAATGCATAGAGACCAATCTTTTTCTACAATATTACAGAGTGACTGAGAAGTCGAACATCGCTGGGAAAAAATTGTGTGGGGAGAATATGAGGAGCTAATCCTCGGGATTTGCACGGTTTGTATAAAACTAAAGATTTTCTCTGACCTCTAACTTGATCTGTCAGCCAGTGATCCTGCACAACAACAACGTAAACTGTTTAAGCAACTGACAAAGACACAAGGTTAACTGTATCAGCAAATAAATACAAAAAATAATAAATATATAATTTCATTACAGTATTTTGTGCATGTTGTGCCAATATGCAGCTTGGTTTTAGCGGTTGTTTTTCTAAACAGGGTTACAGTGTAAAGATAATCAATTGTTTAGAAACCTACAATTACAATCAAGTTTCCTTAAAAGTTGGCAATTGTTAAGTAGCGACCCCTTAACTTTCAGTGCATCCTGCTGCTACCTACATTTACATCACAAGCTAATATACATATGGTGGCATTAGAGTGCCTGTTCATGTCTGTCCAGTCACTTTAAAGTGCACATTAGAGGGCTTTTCTACAGAACAAATGTGCATAAACTTAAAAGTTATAAAACGTCATCTTCCACAATCTTCCTTACAATGGGATGCTATCATAAATGCACAATAATAAATAACTACGACTTTGCTTATTCCCATAAGCAAAAGTTTAGCGAACAATAATGCCATTGAACAACACAGTTTGTAAACTATTGCACTTTTTCTCTTTTTTCTGATTTCTTAAAAATGCCTAAATATCATTGGCAAGGAGCTCAGGTGCAATGGAAACTGTTAACACTGCACAATTGATTGTAATGTGTGGTGCAAGCCACCTAAAGCAAGTAAACTCATTGCCAACATGCTGGCACACTCAGGAATGAACCCCCTCACCCATCTTCATTTCCTCGTCATCTTGTGACATTAAGGACAAATCAGACTGACACACACATAAAGAAAAAAACAGTAGCAGAAAACAAGGACACACGGACAAAACAACCAGTCTTGTAAAACTCAGTCAGTTGGACGTAGTGAAAACTATGAGCGCTTTGTGCAGCACTTGCAGTATGTACATGTAGTATAAAAATATAGGTGTGAGGGTGTCTGACTGTGTGTAGTGTGTGTGATGTGCATGTGTTGAGATATGGATGTGCTGCATAGGTAGCAACAGTGACATCTGAGAGGACTTGAGCATGCAATATCTTCTAGCCACAGACTGTGGTAACCAACCACATCAGATAATGCTCAAGTAAAACTTCTATTATTAAGTAAAGGCTTTATACTCAGCAGTAAACTTTTACTAGATCCTTTACGTAAGACTTTCCAGTGTTCAATACTCAGTTAAATTTAATGTTTAAAATATTTCAATTTTGCTGTGTGTGTGTGTGTGTGTGTGTGTGTGTGTGTGTGTGTGTGTGTGTGTGTGTGTGTGTGCGTGTGTGCGTGTGTGTGTGTGTCCGTATACACCTGTGAGTGACAGAGTCAAAATGCTTGTGCGTGTTACTTGACATACTTGCCTACATTCGCACAAAGTAACAAGATGGATGTAGATATGAACATTCTGAGTTTAAGTGCATGAGGTGAACACATGCACAGAGAACATATTGTCTCACCTCACTGCATCAGTTCCCCCTGAATACCCTCCTTCTCTTTCCCTCTGCAGACACCCCCATCCCCTCAGAGGTCCTATAACCTTACATCCCAGTGCTCCTTGTAAGGGGTGGGGGCTACGGGGGGGGGGGGGGGGGGTCAGTCTGAGGGACAGTTGTAGCTGTTGATCCACAGCAGGTCATCCAGCACACCCCAGTGTAGGTAAAGGATGGAGCCTACCACCAGTACATGCATGATCTGGTGGCTGTTGCACCAGTAGTCAAAGAGGCCTGGGCGGAAGCGCTCCGGGATGCGCATGATGTTGATGACCCCGCCCAGCACCGCCAGCGCATCCATCATGAGGAAGTGGCGTAGCGAGGTGGGGCTGCCGCCACCCAAGCCCACCCCGCGAAGCAAGAAGAAGGAGAAGCGGAATACCGCCTGCCAGGCGAAGGAGCGCAATCGGCGAACGCTGCTCCGAGCCGTGACGGCGCAGTAGATGGCGTGGCTGGACAGCAGGATGTAGACTAACAGGGCCACAGTGCGGATGAACGGGTAGCACAGCAGCGTGCTGTAGACAATGGGCAGCGCCCCTGAGACAAGAAAACACACAAAGGAGAGTCAGCATAGAGAGGGAGCATTGATGCCAGACTCAGCAGCAATGTAACGCCTGGTGCAAGCCACAGCGCACACAGGTCAAATTGTTTGAACCCAGTGTGACAGAGCTCTTTCAGAGTGGTGAGCAGCACTCAGATCCTCTGCCTGACTGTGTTAAATGCAGCACTCAACTCATATAAAGGTCATGTGGAAGCTTCATATGAAACTACGCTTTCCAGATGTGGAGACTTGGGTGAAATAAAAAAAATAAAAAACTGAGGATGAATATTTGCTGAAATGGAGAACAAAATTAAGTCCATATGGAGAGCACTTTAGGTACAGCAGAGGAGGGTTGACTTTGTAGGCTGAAAACGGTTCCGTTTTATTAGACTCATCTAGAGGCTTAAGGTCATTCCTTTAGCCGATGAACAGACAATTAATCAGTAACTACTTTGATATTAGTTTGTCATTTTTTTAAAGCAGAACTTTTTTTCCAATTCCAGATTCTCAAATATGAGGATTTGCTGATTTTCTCTGATTTATATCATAGTAACTTGAATATCTTTGGGTTTTGGACGGCTGCTGCAGTGGTTAGCACTGTGACAGCAAGAGAGTTCCAGGTTAGAAACTGGCTTGGTGACTTTCTGTGTGGAGTTTGCATGTTCTCCCCATGTCAGCGTGGGTTTTCTCCGACAGTCCAATGACACGCAGGTTGTTGACTCTAAATTGCCCGTAGGTGTGAATGTGAGTGTGAATGGTTGTCTGTCTCTATTGGCGTTTTTCCATTACATGGTACCTTCTCGACTCGCCTCGACTCTACTCACCTCGACACACTGTGCGTCCGTTTTCCATTGCAGATTTTAGTACCGCCTCAGCGTGGCTGGTCGTCTTATGCCGGGTCGACGCACCGAGGCTCCACGCAGAGCTTTCGCCGTAGCCTATGATGTTCATACTTGTGCGCTGGTGTGTGTGTCGAGCCAGCATGTGTGTGTGTACGTAGGCTACGGCGAAAGCTCTGCCTGGAGCCTCCGCAGAACTGTAAAACAAGCGGCGCCGCAGTAAACTGCGACACACACACAGAACGTCGAAGGTGTGTGTTGTTGCCACAGCCAGAAGACACATTTTGTTTAAAATGAAGCTGGAGGCATAAAAAAAAAAACACAGCTGGCTAAACTATTTAAAAATGGCGGGTTTGTTCAGGACACCCCCGTCTGTCGCTTTCACGTCACCTTTTCGACTCACCTCAGCTCGCTTGGAACCTCGACTGAGGTGGTACTAAAAAAGGTACCTGTTAGCAGGTACCAGGTACTTTTTTTCGTAATGGAAAACCAAAAAAGGCGAGTAGAGTCGAGGCGAGTCGAGCAGGTACCGTGTAATGGAAAAGCGCCATAAGTGTCAACCCTGTGATTGTCTGGCGACCTGTCCAGGTTACCCGCCTCTTGCCTAATGTCAGCTTGGATAGGTTCCAGCCCCCCCGCGACACTAAATAAAATAAGCATTTACAGATGACGGATGGACAGATAGGTTTCGGACTGTTTTTGGACAAAGTGAATAAATCAAAATGACTAATAAATTAATCAAGAAATAACGATAAAAAAAATTAGCTGCAATATTTGCAGCCCTAGAATCATCCTGCCAGAATATTCTTGATGATTACCTATTCTGTGTCAATAAATAAGTTGTCACTATCAGTTTAAAAGAAATGAAAAGCTAAATTTTTGGTATTAAATCTAAATTAGCAGTGGTTAATATTGTCTCTAACGTAAATAAATATTGGTAAAGTAAATATGATGGCCAAGCAGGTGGAGCCATTTATTGTTAATTGGACTTAGCAGGAACAGCTGCATCAAATGAATGCAGCATTTAATTTGTATGATGATATTATAAAACAGATATCCACTCCCATGTCACGATATTAATTATTACTGTATTATTATCAGAATGATATTATGGCCGAGTTAAATTGTTTGTACAAATACATGAAAAACATTTCACTTGTCATTTTAATTTTAAAGGTCCCATGACATGCTGCTTTTTTGATGCTTTTATATAGGCCTTAGTGGTCCCCTAATACTGTATCTGAAGTCTCTTCATTCAGCCTTGGTGCAGAATTACAGCCACTAGAGCCAGTCCCACAATGAGCTTTCCTTAGGACGTGCCATTTCTGTGTCTGTAGCTTTAAATGCTATTGAGGAGGAGAGAGGGGGGGGCAAGGTGGAGGGTGGGGGTGTGGCCTTGACCAACTGCCATGCTTTGCTTGTTTACAAGCCATGATGTCTCTCTCTTTCTCATGGGCGGGCCAAATTCTCTGGGCAAGCAAAGCAGAGAAAGGGGCGGTAACCTTTCCCCTTATGACATCATAAAGGGACGATTCCAGATCAGCCCATCTGAGCTTTCATTTTCTCAAAGGCAGAGCAGGATACCCAGGGCTCGGTTTACACCTATCGCCATTTCTAGCCACTGGGGGACCATAGGCAGGCTGGGGGAACTAATATTAATGTTAAAAAACCTCATAAAGTGAAATGTTCATGCCATGGGACCTTTAATGTGATAATACAGGCACCATGGACAGATCAATAACCATTTTAGAACTTGGATCATTGCTTACATTGGCCAGTTGACTTAGTAGTCAAATATGTTCTGACAAATTGATAAACGGTGAAGAAATCTGCTGAGCTTCCAAGAACGCTTACCCAATGTGTTGATCATGCAGATTCCACACACGTCGAGTTTAAGGAGGGTGTGGTAGACGGGCTCCCCTCCCTCGTGGTTCATGAAGAGGTGGTAGAGCACAGAGCCCAGCTGGGGCGAGAGGCAAGCAAGGAAATGCACCACGCCCAACCACGTGACGCTGATCTGAGACCAGGGGATGTGGAGAGGAAGCAGCACCAGGAAGCAAACCAAAGGGATGCCTGGAAATAGGAAGGGCAGAGAAACAGAGACAGCACAGTTGTTAGAGTAGACTTTACCTCAGCTGTAATTAAAGTTGAAGCTCATGTGTAGCTCCTGTCAAGGCTCAACACAAACAAATGGGAATGCCTTTGTTGCACTCAGTGTCATGTACAAATCGAGTTTACTTTTTGTGCAAAATTTGTAAAGCAACACATATATATATATATATATATATATATATATATATGTATAACATACACATATATAAAGACAAAAAGCTCCCACTAAATTCTTATTTTTATGCCATATTCCAAATGGCTCCAATGTAAGTTTCTCTATTCGGCAAGGGAGAGGCGTTCAGTGCTATGTGAGCAAAAAATCCAGACCTTGAAATTTGATCCACATACAGTTGTGACGATCATTTATCACTCTACGCCACACATATTGCACTCCCTTCCCCTTTTTATGCTCACTCGGCCTTTCCCAATGTCAAGGCATTTGTCCCAGCCAGGTGATACTGGCAATGCCTTCTACTGTAACACATCTATTTTAAGTGTGTTAGCTCTGCTCCTCCCCCCACTCGTCCTGAGCTGACCGGCCGTTCTCAGTCCCACTCAGAGTTGAATACAGTAGGGAGGACCTCCTCTGAAGGCATGGACGCGGTGAAGCGTCTGAGAGCTGAGCCGCGGGCACGATGTTTTCAGTTTATATGCAAAACAAACCAGCTCATGAAACTTACCTGAAATATTACAACACAATAAAAAAAAAAAACAATGTTCCGCCTGAGTTATGAGCACAGCTCTGCATCTACTCTTCTAAATTTGGAGAATTGGACAAAAGCTCATTAGATTAAACATCACTGCCTTATATAGGCAATGATCTTACTGGTGTATGTGAGGTAACATGCTCAGCTGACATCACTGGTGTAATAAAGACTTCCAAGGCCACTTCCCTTATGATCACTACTGCAATTTATTCAGTGACTGCTCGCAGGTGGAAGTGAATTGATGACCTTTAGAATGAGGAAGTTGTCAGATTCTCAGAAGTCTGTAAACACACAGATGATGTATTTTGATGGTAGTAACAGGTCACACTAATGTGTAGTAACAGGTCATGCTAATGTGTAGTAATAGGTCATGCTAATGTGTGCCATGCTATATTGGCTGTCTAATCATATCAGATTGAAAGCAGAATAACACCATGACGCTAACAAGCCGATACATCAGTCTCACCTCTGGCTGCATAGATTAACACATTAATACAATTAATTTTGGCTTGCGCCAACCTATTTAAGGAATGGCATACTATTGTGTAACCATGACATTTTGGACCAGATGAAAAGTCTACTCCCGGCAATTTCCATTATGTGCAGTTCAACTAAACAGACAAACATTTATGTCTAGCTTCTGCTTGTTAAAATAGCCTACATAAAATAAGGCTTCTTTAAAATTGAATTAATCATACTAAACTCTTCAATTTGACACACATATAAGTTACAAAGCATGGAGCATTAATTAAAATGAAAAGTGGTTCTCTATGCTCGCCATTGCGTGGATAACTTGGGTGAAAAATTGTGGCAACTTTTAAAGTGACTAACACTACTGTTAGAAGTATTCAGGTCTTTTACTTAAGTAAAAATAGCATTACAACAGTGTAAAAATACTCCATTACTAGTAAAAGTCCTGCATTCAAAATCATATTAGTAGAGTAAAAGTACTTGTTATGCAGACAAACAGCCCCTGTGATTGTTGTAGGCCTATATCATAATGCATGGATAAATGTTATTGATGCATTAATGTGGAAGTAGCATTTACACTAACTGTTTTACTTTTAGTGCAGCTGGTTGAGCTGGAGCAAATTCTAACCACAATATAGAGCTCTATTAATCAATAAGTCGAAACACAAACATAATCGGCAGCTATTTTGATAATCAATTAATCGTTTCATTTTTCAAGCAAAACCAGTGGGAAAAAATGTCAAACACACTCTGTTCCAGCTTCTCAAATGAAAGGATTTGCTGTTTTTGTTTGTCACATACCACTGAAATCTGAATACCTTTGGATTTTGGCCTGTTTGTCAGACAAAACAAGACAATTTGAAGAGATCACCTTGGGCTCTGGGAAGTTGTAATTTTTGAGGGGATTATACACATTATACGCTGTTGGGTAGTTTTATCTTGAAATATGGGTCATATTTTCTAACTTGATCATGTGTTGTGTATGCAAAATCATAATCTAAACTAGTAACTACAGCTGTCTAATACATTTAGTGAAAAGTAGATTAAAAGTACATTGTTTCCTTCTAAAATGTAGTGGACTGGAAGTATGAAGTAACAAATACTCAAGTGAAGTGCCTCAAAATTGTACAGTACATTCCCTGAGTAGATGTTATTAGTCACAAAAACCAGTCTGCCATCACTCTCAAATTGATTGGCATGTATTTTAATACATGGACAAACACTATAAAAGAAATAAATATAATGTTTACTCATTAAGACCAATACTTCAAATATGAATTTGGCTCAAATATGTGGTCACTACTAAAGGTTTAAGTCATGTTTGCCATCCTGACCGATTTTCGGGCTCTAGTGCAATGTCTGGCTTAGCATCCTTCCGCAGGTACAGTATCTGTACTGTATCTGTACTGCTGTGGGTTAATGCTTAAAGTCACACCGGTTACCAAAATCTCACCTGCTGACAAAGCAGTTAATGCAGAATTCCTGTACTTACCGTGAGTGTATATGTTTCCAAGTTCATTGTGCAGGTAAAACAAGCTTCTTATGCAGTCTTGCACAGAGGAGCTTGGCCGGTATCCCGTTAGGACGTATTTGTTAAACTGTAGATGTGGAGGTGAACTCGCCCAGTCCAGAAGCCTTGGTCCATTTAAAATTGCCATAGCAAACAAGCCCGTTAAAAGGACGCCGCCAAAAAAGTAAAAAACAGACTGTACACCTATGTACACATTTAATAGGATTATTGCGACTAAAACCTTGTGGGATACCATTGGTGCTGTTTAGGGGTTCTATATTGTGCTAATAGCCTCCTAGCTTGCACTGGCAAGCTCACTTCAAGTCTCTCAGCAAGCAGCCGCTTGCAACCGCTGTTTGCTTTGAACCGCCGGTACCTGTGAGAGTGTCACCCGCAAGGCTGGAGACAGACTCGGCCAGCCACATACATGGTGCGAGCTCGGGACGGTCATTACATTTGGCATCTAAATAATGTCTGGGTAGCACCTAACAGCTTTGAGCGGTTAAGGGGCAAAATGACCCTCGTCATGTTAAAGCCACTTCCTCATTAGTTAGCATTCCAGTGCAGCAGCACGGGCATGAACGCGTCCCAGGCAGGGATGCTGTGGGTGTTTGAGTGTGAGCCGCGCGTCCATCCAACTCCAGATGATGCTAGCTTGATCCTAGCGGTCAGATTTGCAACAGAGGACTAGCGGGTCATACCTTTACTTTAATGACAGAAAACGGGCTCCATATGGCCGGATCAGTTCCGTTGATGCGGGCTAGCTTTCGTAACGCTTAAAAAAAACACAAAAAACAGATCAGATCTGTGATACTGGAGCGGAGATTTTAGGAAAGACTGCGGGCTAGCAAGCCGCCGGGCACTCGGCTACCGATGTCCTGTGACTGGAGATGAAAAAGCTGATATTTGAGCCGGGTGACTCCAAACACACGAGATCCGGTCCGTAACGCTTATGTTCACTTTCTTCAACATCTGTTTTATCCAATTGTTTCCCACCATTATTTCTGGCTGGCCGTATTCCTTGAAATGCGGTGCCTTCCCTGGCGGCCTTTAATTCCCCTGCATCGCCTTTAATGTCAAGCTACAAAGAACAACAACGACGACACTTCCGCTCATTGATTTCAAAATAAAATATACATATACAAAGCACAGACATTTAAATAAAGACTGCATTACATTTAAATAAAGACTGCATTTCGTGCCACCGATATCTTATCATAGATGCGTTTCAGGCAATTTTGCAAGGCCCTTATAATTAGTCATATTAAATATTATTTTCAAACAGTTGTTAAAGCAAGGCAATGTGCTCAGCAAGAACATGCCTGTTCTTTGCTCAGTTGAGTTTACCTAAACATCATGGTTAACATAAATACAAAAGATGCTGCTAATAATGATACCTTTAGGGAGGCCTAAATCAAATCTTTGCTTTTGGGCCACTACTAACCCTCCATTTCTCCACTCCCGCCCTGTGTACATTATGTACTCTTAATCGGTAGGCCTACTCCTGCTCTGGAATAATACAATCTAGCTCCAGATTTTCTTTTTGGTAATTACAGAAAATACAACTTTATTAACGAATATGCACTGTGTGAGAACAATATGAAATACAAATCTTAAATGCAGGGATCCTCTTATAGGACTAGGCACACAAGAGTACAGGATCCATCTTAGTTGTTGGTGTGTATTCTCTAGCAAATTTGGCAATTAACCAAACCAACAGATACGCAGTGAATCTAGGACTTTTTCTGGGGCTATAAAATTAAAATACAATTAGGCCTATATAAAAAAGCGTTCTTTTCACTGTTAGTCTTGTTTGCTGTTACAGGTCATTTATCATCATCAGATTCACAATTACAGTTTAAAAAACATTTAAAAGTTACATATAGTTACTTTAAAAAGGAAAATATATGTTTTCAATACACTTTTATATAAAGATACAATTTTATTTTGAAGGCAAACTCTTTTAACTTCTGGTCTAATTCTGTTTTACTGGGACTAGTTTCATGCTGCTTGGCGGCACTGGCAGTTAAATGCCAACACTGACTGAGCTACAGCTGCCTTCAATTCAGCCGGAAATATTGCAGCTGCCACCTGAGCTCACATGATAAACACAAAGAACACGATTATTATTTGTAAGTTAATAATATACAGAATAATAATAATTACAGAATATGCATAGAAATTCTGATAGTCTCAGATCTGAATCATGAGAGAATCTATTGCTGCTGCAAGTCTATAAATGAGTCACTGTCCAGACATGAGTTTGCGTGCAATGCTCAAATCCCATATATGCTACGTGTTGCTTGACTTCTAATTACAAACAACGACAACATTACTGTCATTATGGGGTCAATTTGCTATTATTACTGCAAAAAAGCAATAGATGCACTTCTTATTAGACGTTTCCAAAGAGCACTTGTAATCCTGTAATGGCAGAGAACTGCTGAGGATCTGGATGAATCACACCACCTCCACCTCTCACCCCTCTCTGCTGCTTTGACCTTATGACATGTAGCCGCCTACGACACCTCTGTGACACTGTGCTGAACAAGACCCCCTATTACTCTGAAAACCCACATGTCACACGTTAAGCAGATGTGGTTAACATTTCTACAGAAAGCAAGAGAGAAGTGAAGGATATAACAATATATATTTTGTATGCCTTCATATCATGTTTCATACATTTTATAGTTCCTCTCCTACATGCAGTGGTGCTTTATACATCTGTTTTATGCTGATAAAAAAAATATTTTTTCATATGAATCGCTGCATTTATCATTTTTCAGTTTTTTGTGTTGCCTTATCTGTAATATATTACACTACCTGTACTATAAATGCTCTTACAACCCATACATATTTATACAACTGTTCCCACTGTATATATCTCACCTCTAGTGTATTCATATTTATGCTGCTGCACTATACAGTATATTTTGCCTACTTGCTACCCATGTTCATACTGTTTTCTTACTGTATATATCTAGGCATATTCATATCCATCCCTTACTGTTTATTATTATTTATATATACTTCTATACATATGTATAATACTCTGTACTGTTTTTTGCAAATCTGGTTGGATGATTAACTGCATTTCGATGTCTCAGTACTGCAATGACAATAAAGTTGAATATAATATAACAATATATTGTAATGGTTTCTTATATAATCCATTCATTTCTCCATATTAGATTTACTTTTGTTTAGCATGTATACATTAATAATATTTTGTATGTTAAAATGGTCAGACATGGCTCTATTTTGTTTTTATATTTTAATGTAGATTAATTTTCTTTTCCATGTCAGTATTTGCTGCTGAAATACACCAATTTTCCTAAAGTGGCTCACTAAAATGTTATCTCATTGTATCCTTTACAACAACTAAATTGATCATAAGTGTCACAGGCCCTGTTTGGACCTGCTTTTAAAATCTGTTCTAAATGATCTTATCACTTAAGACCACTTTTGGAGGTGGTCTGGGCTGCATATGTCCACATTCTTTTAGCAGTGTGTACGCGAATGTGTCCGGGCCACATTAAGGACCGACACACACACACACACACACACACACACACAACAATAAAAAAAAAACTATTTTTACAAAATATGTAGGCTATCTATTTATCAGAAATGACTAGGTGTTTATTTGCATGTAGAGCGGGGGAGTGAGAGCTGATCACAAGTGGTCACCTCACCCTCCCCTCTCACTGTCACCTCACAACCCCATCACGTCCTGCCCTGTTTACTTGTCTATAAAAACATAAAGTAAAAATGTTGATGCACAGTCGGAGTCACACATTCAGTGTGAACGTGAGAGACAAAGGTGAGTCTATGCTGATTTGCTTATTTAAAAAAAAAAAAAAAAAAATATATATATATATATATATATATATATATATATATATATATATATCCGTCAAGAGTCTCCCTATTCACTCTGTCGTAAACTTTATGCTCCTTCCTGACTTTCAAAGACTAAACATTGGTGCAAGTCGATGCGATCTTTATGAGTGGGTTTGTCCAGTCTTTGTGGTTTCAGCTAGTCTTCAGGTTTGTTTCAAGCTTTAGAGGTGGCTCTAACATAGCTTAAAACAGAGGGATCCAGAGAGGGTTTTCTTTAACAGTGGCATGTTGAAAATTGGAGGGGAAAATATCGGTAGACCAACACTCGAAAATACTGCTTTTAGGCAGATGCATGATTTTGAAAGTGCTTTGACAGCGCTTTAACAGATGATTTAACCCTTGTGTTGTCTTCCCGTCGACCATGCCACTTTTTGTTTTTCTGGGCCAAAATTTAAAATTAAAACTTTTTTTTCAATGTTTTGGTCATCTTTTTCAACACTTTTGTCGCTTTTCCCAGTATTTTTGTCACTTTTTTTGTAAATATGTTCTTTTATCAATTTCTTGTTCTTTTTATCAATGCTATAAAATTGAATAAAACATCCAAATTAAATAAAAAAAGGAGTGAACTGATCATTTATTTTATTATGAAGAGCGTTGTATGGAACCATCCAGGTTATTTTTATTTATTTTTTTGAAAATTTGGCTGAAAGAAACCCAAATTTCTGATATAGAAACTTTTTGAAAATGGGTCAGATAACAACAGGAGGACAACAGGAGGGTTAACTGAAGTGACTGAGTATGGTGTTAATCTTAAGTTATTTAAACCTGTTCATTACTACTTCAGTGTGGTATTCTATAGTAGTTTAGTCCTGTTGAACCAGAAACTTGCAGTGGTGTAGTAATAGATGGCTTCACTTGCTCATGAAACATTTCTTTTTCAGGATAAACCATCAGTTTGCATCCACTACCCAACTTAACAGCAACATGTTTCTGTTGAATATTTGCCTCTATTCCAGCCTCGTGCTGTCCCTCCCTCAGTGTACGTATCAATCATGCGTAGAGGGGACACCCAGACAGTGCCTGGATGCAGAATTTGCTCCAGGTACCAATTTGGCTGGTGAAGGCTTTGATATCACCAAAATGGAACGTAAAGGAGCCTTTGTTCTCGACATGAATCAGTGGAAACACAAGGACAAAACGTGCACCCTTTGTAGCAACCCCTATCTGGAAAACAAAAAGCAAAAGCTCCCCTTGTCAGTGGTGGACTGGAGACCAAAGCAGTCCTGCAGCATGAAAGTGGCCAGTACACTCCACCGATCCAGTGAGTCTCTGGTCAGTTCCAGCACCTCTTCTGTTGCAAATAACTGGCAGGTCAATCTAGATCTTAAAGTAGGAAGTAAAGGCGCCTCATTGATGCTAGCTGGTACCCATTCTAAACTAGCTGATTACTCCATGGAAAAAACAAAGAATGACAAGTTCAGCTTCACAAGCCACAGCATGTCCTGTGAGTTCTACAGGTAAGAAGAGGATGACATTTCTCTGCACACTATCCTACAATCAAAGATAAATGCAATGCACAAACTGAATGAACTTTAATGCTCCAATGCAATACTGTTGTATCCATGTTTCATATTGGTCTGTCTCTTCTTGTCTGGTGTTTAACTGTTAACAGCTATAGAGTGTCCGGCACTTCCAAGTTGCACAGAGAATTTCAAAAGGCAGTGAAACAGCTCCCCGAAATCTACAGCCCTGAATACAAGCAACAATTTTACAAACTGATTGACAACTTTGGCACCCATTATGTTACCAAGGTAAACCAAAATTGTTAAAAACAAAAACCAATAAAATAAAATGAACAACAAAGTAATACATTTGCTTATACAGTATGTGTTTAAATATATAATTCCAGGTGAAATTGGGAGGAAGTGTTCTATCTGTGACCAGCATCAGGCAGTGCCAGGCCAGCCTGCAGGGCCTCAGCCTGGAGGAGGTAGAAATGTGCCTGCGAGTTGAGGCGTCCGCCAGCATTAAAGCTACAATAAAAACTCAAACAGAACACTGTAAGAAGGACATTGAGAAGACGGACAAGAAGTCAGCCTTCTCCAGCCTCTTCAACGACAGGTAGAGAACATTTTTGTCTTATATTTTGTTAATTCATTTGTATTTCTAAATTACTATTTCTAACATGTAAAGGCCAGACTTTAATTGCAAGAATTGAAATATGTCAGATTTAAATAAATCTCGCTCCAAATCCAAGACCTAGACTCTAGTGTTGGTCTAATGTTTGCTCTGGCTCAATTCTTTAACTAACTCTCTCCTCTACAGGTTCACAGAAATAAAAGGGGGTTATACTACGGAGCCGGACCTTCTTTTCTCTGCCGACAAAGATCCATCAGCCTACAAAGAATGGCTGAACTCACTATCACAGAACCCAGACATAGTCTCATATTCCCTGGACTCGCTTCACGAATTACTGCCTATTAACACCACTGTCCGTAAGAACCTGCGCTCAGCCATTAGCCATTATATCCTGGAGAAAGGCTTGTTGAAGAACTGCACTGACCGCTGTCAGGCTGGCATCAAGAGCGACCCAAGGGATACCTGTGTCTGCCAATGCCACAATGACCCTGCTGTAAACCAAGACTGCTGCCCGACCCGGAAGGGCATGGCACGGGTCATCATAACTGTACAACGGGCTTCTGGCCTTTGGGGAGACTACTTCACATCCACAGATGGCTACGTGAAGGTATCCCTCAACGGGCAGATGGTCCAACGTTCTCCTGTCATTCACAACAACAACTACCCACGCTGGGCCATGGTCGTCGACCTAGGCCCCCAGGATTTGTCAGCGGGAAGTAAAGTGAGATTTGAAGTGTGGGATCAGGACAACAACTGGGACGACGACCTGCTGGGAAAATGTGAGCAGGCCCTCTCTGCTGGAGTCAAGGAGGATCTCTGTAACCTGCACCATGGCCAACTATTCTACAAATGGGAGGTGAAATGTGCTCCGAGTCTGAGCGGAGATTTATGCAAGGACTATAAACCTTCGCCTATGAGTCAAAGTCTGAAGAGGATGTATGTGTCCCGTCATGCACATCCTGTTCCAAAGGCCATCCTCTTAGAGATGGGTGTGTTTGTGGATGAAACCAGCTCACAGAAAAACCTGAGTCTTATTGCCCAGACTCAAAAGTTTGATATGATATAACAGCCAAGCTTGGCTTTACTGAGGCTTATATTCAAGGTGTTAGCAATTGTTTTTAGTGTATTTAGACATTTTTAATCTAAGCAAAAGGCATCATCCATAACTGTCAATGTCACTGCCATGAAAACTTCACTTTATGAGGTTTTTTTAACATTAATATTAGTTCCCCCAGCCTGCCTATGGTCCCCCAGTGGCTAGAAATGGCGATAGATGTAAACCGAGCCCTGGGTATCCTGCTCTGCCTTTGAGAAAATGAAAGCTCAGATGGGCCGATCTCGGATCTTGCTCCTTATGAGGTCATAAGGGGAAAGGCTACCTCCCCTTTCTCTGCTTTGCCCGCCAAGAGAATTTGGCCCACCCATGGCTTGCAAATAAGCGAAGTGGTAGTTGGTCAAGGCCACACCCCGCCTATATAAAAGCATCCAAAAAGCAGCATGTCATAGGACCTTTAAATCTCTACTGATCAATAAAGATGAGAGGTACGTCAGTTAGGGAAGAATTGACGAAATGTTGAGAAAGTGGCTGCAACTTAACATCAGGAAAATGTCCTCTATATTTTGTTCAGTTTAATTTCCTTTAAGGTCTTCTTGTAGCAAAAATTGAAATTAAATTTGTGTTTGACAGAAGACTTTTGTTTTTATATGCTAGATAGAAAAGATAGTTTCAATATTTTCATATTTGCTCTATCATACAGTGCTCAATATACTGTAGACACTGGCCTGGCCTTTAACAGGTCAGCAAAGCATATGCGGTTGATCATCTAAATGTTTCTGCAATTGTTGAAATGTGAGTTTGATTCAATGCCACTTTTACTGACCTTATTTTGCCTATTTTTTTTTTATCTGTGCATTTTTTTTTTTTTTTTTACATTTTATTGTTTCTATACAGGTATTTATAACCTTGTTCTACTGTGTTTAATACATGTTAATCACATTGTTGCCTTGGTGATTTTTGACGTGAAGTTTGACTCCCATTTCTAAAGAGAGAAGTGAAGAATTGAACAATGAAGCTGTTTAGATCACACATGCAGAGTCTATTACACATGTAACGCCATCATATAAAAAAGCATTATATATTTGATAGTTAGTTTCTCTCCTAGTTGCACTGTTTTTTTCTACATCTCCTCATGCATTTATCAGTTTGCAATGTTTGTTCTCTAGTTATGTTATCTGTAATTACATTTCCTTTTCTCTGTTAATTTCAAATACGTTGATTTCTCCATCTGGGATTTACCTTTCAGTATTCTTAAATAAATGCCTTTTTAACATATGCTAAAATAGTACTAATTCATACTCGTATAGGCTGTTTGTGTATTTTAATTTTGATTATTTGTCTTTGCTGTATCAGTGTTTGCTGCTGAAACACCCCAATTCTATCACAGGGATCATTAAAAATGTCATCCCACCTGATAATTTACAACTATAACATTACTCTGTCTTTGTGATAGTCTCCTGCTCTCACAGAGTATGGCCAAAGCCCACTACCACTTCAGAGAAATGATAGGTTTGTGGTCTATGGTTCATTATTGACTGGAAGGCCAACCTCACTTTCATGTTGTCACTACCCGTTTGCGATGTCTATAGACCACCAGCTCCTCCCCTCAGTACTGGGTCTGCTCAACATTGATGAAACTGTCAAACCACTTTTTCCCTCTGCTCTTTTA